>NC_139344.1:47771396-47926396 GCF_055883805.1 Amblyomma maculatum
TTTTTCCCTTCCTGTCAGTCGCCCGTTGATCGGCTTTGCGGGCAGCCGCCGCGCTTGAACATAGTCCTATTCCACACTCCTAGGCGTGGTCGTTTAATTAAACGCGTGCGGAACTTTGCCGCTTAAAAATGTCAGTCACTGACAGCGGTAAAACGAATTGTGGTTTGAAGGGAACTAGCTAGTCGAGATAGAACCTTTTTTCACTACCTGTGTCGTTGTGTGTTTTCCTTGTATGTACGTCGCCATTCCGATTAGTCTTTTTTTTTTTTTTTTTTTTGCGCAGAACGTATCGGGGACCGTCCCGCAAATTCAGTATTCATACGTGCATTCTTAGCCCTAGCGACCTCGTCGCGTATTTCCTGGCATTTCGGGTGGATCACTGAAATTACAGCCTGTAACTGGTAGCAGAGGCTCTACGCACTTTCAGCCACCTTCTCACGAAAGAACTGTTCTGGCTCCAAGGTGCAACCGCGCGCCTCAAAACACGCACCCGAATCCAGGCAGACTTCACTGAGTTTGAGCTCCCGCTGATATCTATTTTTCGTGCTCTGGGTCAGGCAATTTAGGTATTCAAGTGTGTTTTAGCATGTCGTTTTAGCCTCCTGGCGATTTGAATTCAGGATCGTAAAAACGAGGCTCATGAGCTCCGGTCCAAGACGTGTCTCATGAAGTCGCGAAGGGCAGGTCAAAACAGTCATCATATGTGACGTCCGTAAGTATACTACCGGTATCATGCACAAAAATATCGAGGAACGGCATTGCGGGTTCGTGTCGGCCAGGGGCTGCCTTGGTCACTTCTGAATGCGTGAGTCCGACTTCCACCTCCTTGCACTTGCGCACAGCCCTGGGCCACTGGGCGATAAATCAGAGACTTTGATCGCCGCTGACGCTACCTACAGAGATTTCTTTTTCTATCCTCGGTAAGTCGCCTGCTTGTCGCATAATACGCAACGGTTTAATAACCCGTTCTCCAACTGATTGGCTAGTTATATCAGCTCGCTGGTGGGAGCTGCGCGTGCGTTGGGCACGCGGTTGTAAATCTGATAGATGAGTCTGTTGACTGGGAGGGCAGAGGACAGGTCGGTCGGAGAGATTAAAATCTGGCTTGCTATTCTGCGCTGAGGAGGGAAATAGGAAAAGAACGAGCGTAGTGATGGTTTACGACGTCATGAGAAGGATATAAATAAATAAATAAATAAATAAATAAATAAATAAATAAATAAATAAATAAATAAATAAATAAATAAATAAATAAATAAATAAATATTTGTTTTCATTACAATCGCGACTCGGTGCCCGCGCCACTTAAGAAGTATGAAAACTCCCGCGCTACCTTTACAGATTTGAATATATACATCAAATCCACCGAGGGTGACCTGCTGTCGAAAAGCTTCAAATATGTGGTCAACGTTAGTCTTTCTTGCGCATACACGGGTCACACCACTAACGTTACACGCTTCACTGTCTCAGTGATGCCACCAGTGGAAGAGTACAGCGAGTCCGCTTATCCAATTAAATTTAGGTACATGCGCGTGTAAGCGACATCAAAACTTCTATATATGAAGCAAGCATGTCGGAGGAGCGGAATTCCACGCGGAACATAAAATGCGATCGTCGATGTGGTGTTTTGCTCATGTGTTTGCCTTTTTTTTTCTTTTTCTTTTTTTTTTTTTTTTTTTTTTTTTTTTTTTTTTTTTTTTGCAGCCGCACTTGCCTCGCAAATTGTATTTTTCGCCCGAGCTACTATCTACAATTTTGGAAAATTTCGTACATCTTTATTTCCTTGTGTTCACTCTCGTATTTCTGCTGGGCATTGTCCTCTGTCATACTCTTTTTAGATCAAATCTATTTTTAGTCAGCCTTTTGCGAATGAATAAATAAATCCTTTCGACATAGCACTGACATCAGGCGAACGCCGCTCCCGTCTGGTCGCTGCATGCATATAGGTGCCAGCTTGGCGCGCTTTAACGTCCGCGGAATGCTTGGCTGTCGGCTCCATTACGGCCGAAGCCAGACCGTCGGCGCTGTGATGCCAGCGGCACGGGTCCGCTGACAGGACGTCAGCCACGTACCCCGTGGAGGAGGTTGCCCGCGCCGTTCTTATTGCCGTCCAACTGTGGCAGCTTGAAGCTTCTGTGGCTCGGAAGATGCAGAGATACGCGCGGGTCGCGCCGCCAATCAGTGCATCGACCAACCAGGCCGCGTCTACCGTTGCGAAGTCTTGCCTTACATAAACGTAAGCAATCTTCGGTTGAGCTGTCCGGTTATGACGGAGGCTCGTCGCGTAATTGTGTCGAGGGAATGGCGAAAAATTTGCGCGCAGTCAGTATTCCCATAAAAAGCGATCTGTGTGTACAAAGACGCAGCGTGCAGGTGCTGCCACACGTCACTCGAGATGTGGCCACATGGCTTTGATCTAGATCGCGATTCGCGGAAGTATCCGCCCGCCTGATGTGCTCACATTTGGCCCGTCGAAAGACGGGTCAAAACTCGTGCTCCCGTGTACGCGGACTCTCGGTGCATATACTGAGACGAAGCAGTTCGGTCTATTTCTCGGCGGCGTGTGTACTTCTAGTGCGCGAGGTCGCGCGGCTCTCGTAGTAAACACCGCGCTGAGTCACGTCTACGGCCGCCCCAAGGTTCCGACAGGAGCCGCGTGCCGCTGACCTCGAGGACGCGCACATCTCTAGTCTCTACCCACTCGGAGGCATCGATCTCATCCCGCTGCTCTGCGCTTCCCCTCCTTCTCGCTTTTAACATACCGCGGACGACGCTTTCAGTTTCGAGGCCGCTTCCGGCGGCCGCCGTGGAAACTGCTCGGAAAATTCCCGGGGACTCGGGGCGCGCACTCTGTTCTCGCCGTGCGTCGATGTGAACAACAGCCCGTGACCCTCGGGCACGCACAAACGCACGCACGCACTTACCGTGAAAATCTCCTTCGCTTCCACGGGTCTCCAATGCTGGCAATTCCTGGGCGTATACCTTCGCCTATCATTTGTTTCTCTTTCATGGCGAGAAGGGAGGGGGGTGCGTTTGGTTGTGCGTTTGTTTTCTAACTGCACCTTGCGGGATACCCCACCGCCGGAGGCACATTTCACGCTTATTACTCACGCGGGCCGTCGCCGAGTTTGTGCGGTGCACGTGTGCTAAAGATAAAGAACCCAGTGTTTAATGGGCTGAGTTGCTGTGCGAGTGTTTCGATGTAGTGGGTATACGTGCGGAGCATACCTTCGTTTTTCCACGACCCCCCCCCCCCCCTCCCTTTTTTATTTTTAGTTCTGCTGGCCGTGTCGCCACTGGTCCGGCCCAAATACCCTCCGAAAGTTCGTGAAGATTCTGTCATTTCCTCACGCTTCATCTTTTACAACTGCAGCTTACCGGGATAAAAACCAAACAAGTGGCGCGTGTCGGGCAGCTTGTTAATGAGTTGTAGCAGCTCCGGTGGGGTACCATCGGCAGGTAGTGGTGGTAAATATGCATTCTCAAGGCTATATTTACAGGAGAGAGTGGGGACTGGCCTTGGAGGGCCATGCCCTTGAAAATTCTTGGAGGTGTCCCTAGTCCGGCACATGTGGGTTCTGCGGCAGCTCGGGCTGTAGCCACGAGAGTTCTTTGGCTATCTAAAGTAGAGCAGTTGAAAAGGGCACCCTCTCAGCTTTCTCGCGTAGGTGAGAGGAAAGGGGGGTAATGCAGGGTAAGTGGGGTAAGAAGGGCATGCTCACACCATGTGTTACAAGTCCGAGAATGAGCACCCACAATACGGGCACTCCCCATTAAAAGCCGAATTAAAATATTGCAGGACTGCCAGAGCCTAGCCCTGATATCACTTTCAATCACCTTGTTGAATTATATCAAACCTAGCATAGCCGCTTTTAGCCGCTTTCATCCCCCTGTGAAAGGGCTAACCAAAGGCCAGAAGCGTTGGCATCATCGCTTATATTCAATGCGGTACTGTGCCCGTCGGCTGAATGACCTCGGAGGTACAGAAACGAAATACTGATGAGATCGGTGTCGTTATGCAGTGCAACATGGCAGCTGTTAAAAGACTCGCTGGCGCCAGATGAACCTTCGAGATGATTGGTCGAAGAATGCTCGTAATTTTATTTATTGACGAAACAGCTCCTGACCTAAAACAGTTTTCAGAGCACGCACCTTTCAGCGAAAGGTACGCAAAGGCACAAAGGCAGAATATAACACAGGTAGTCTCCGTTGTGCGAGAACTCAAGAGTGCCTTCCTCCCACCTCTCTCTCTTTCTCTCTTGGTTGCTGCCCCTCCCCTCCCCTCGACCCCTCACCTCTTTATATATATATATATATATATATATATATATATATATAAAGCGAAGTAATGCGCTTGGAGATACCCGCACGATATGCCAGAATCTTGCAACATCGAATATCGAAAACGATTCTGTACAGCCTGCACATGCGCTCCGTGCAAGCTTTTTGCCTTTTCCTGGCCCTTCGTGCTTATACTTGCTAGGCACTTGAAAAAAAAAAAAATAAATAAAGAAGCCTAATCGCGAAACCTTCGCAATTCCCTGTTTTTTTTTTTGTTTTTTTTTTTCGCGGATTACGCTTCGAGAGGAATTTTTCGCCCAGTTCCTCTCGCTTCCTTTTGTAGCGCTGACTGCCCCCCCCCCCCCCCCTTCTTAATTATAGGCGTTGTGGAGCGAGCGCCGGTCTTTAAGCGTCAACTTGCTGGCACGCTTGCCGGAATGTTCATTTCACACTACCCGGTCGTTTTTTTTTAGCTCGCGCACAGACGCTCAAACAGCCTGCTCTTGCGTGTTCGTTGCTGATTTTAGAAGCCGGAGGTTAAACGCCGTCGTCTCCGCTTCTCACAACCGTCAACACCCCCCACTGCGCTATTCTTTTTTGGTAACTTTTTTTATCTTTTCCTTGACCTGCGTGGCTTATATTTTCGTCGTCCTTTTACTAAAAGATCGGTAAAAACTTAGCTATCCTGGCAAAGCATATAGTTACCCGGATGTCATACCGTGTTGTACTGACATGTTTGCCGAGTCAGCTAGTGGGAGTCACTGAGTCACTGCGATCGCGGAACTCCTACATCCTCTTTCTACCCCCCTCCCTCATTTTGAAAAAAAATTTTCCGCTTGACTCCTTCGTGCCTAGTCACTCTGGCGCGCAAAGCCATGGACGTCGTTTTAAGAAAGGTAGCCGTCGTGCTCTGGCATCGACCTCTGCCACAGCCCGGCCTCTGCCTTTCTTCGCCCGAAGACGCGTTAGAAACTGTACAGCACAGTTCGCAGCCCCTGATTACGTTGTGTCTTTTACCTCTTGGTTCGAGCGTTCTCGTTGGTTCAGGGTTATTTCGCTTAATAGAATCCCGGTCCCTGCGTCCGCCTTTCGATGGAGGCGAAAATAAGGTGCCTGTGTGATCGAAATTTCCGGAGCCCTCCACTTCGGCGTCTCTCATAGGCTGAGTCGCTTTGGGACGTTGAGCCCCATAAACCAAACCAAACCTTTTGTTTGTTTGTTCACCCTGGCCACAGTGCGGAGTATCATTGGCTGGTGTCGTTTTGTGCGTCAGTTACTGACACCACCTGAGACTATATGTTTCGTGGCCTCGCATTATTTCGCGTTGGCGTTTATCCCCTCCGCTCTCAAACACACGCGCCCTGGTCTAGCTGCAGTAGATCACCAAACACAACACACCGCGTGCACATGTGCGCGTTTCTTTTGTGTGTGTGTGCGTGCGTGCGTGCCTATTTCCAGCGCACAGGAACCCAGTTTACTAATCGCTCTGAGAAAGGCCTGGGAATAAAAATCGCCAGCTTTTGACAACTTTTTCGCGACTTGTGTTCCCCCTTTTTATATGTGTAGCCCCTTCCGTGCTTGCCAATTTATGAGATAAACCTCTGCCATGTGATATAGAGGCGCCGCTTGTCTGCGCACGTTTTCGTTCCGTCAATCTCTCGGATCTTCCTTGCTCCGTGTTTGCACTCTGTATAAGCAAGACGCTGCGAAGCCAGAGAAACAGAGCTGCCTGTGTATGCTGACGTGTGTACGAGCTCTGCTGATGCGCGCTCAGCGATCAAAGACGAGCGCGCGGCGCACGTTCGTTCTTCTGAATGATGGCCGCAGGAGCATGCAGCTCCTCGAATTTCCCGATAGCTAGTAGTACAACGTGCAGCCCTATCCGTAGGCGCGCGCTTCGGTTTCACTGGGTGGATACCTTGTATTAGCTCCTCCCCCCTCCCCCATTCGTCGCAAGGCTTCGGTAAAACGGCGCGTTTTTCCCGGGTCAGTGTTCAGCTTCAGGTACACAGCACAACGTTATACGACGCGCAACACGAATGCTCGGGTCGAATAGCAACGTCCACTCCTGGCTACGAGAAACGCAGCCGTAGTGGAGGGCTCCGAATTAATTTACACCGCCTGGTGTCCCTTAACATGCGCTGACTCCGCACAGCACACGGGCATCCTTTGAATTTCGCCTCCTTCGAAAAACGGCTGCAATGGTCGGGATTCGACCACGCAGCTAGACAGCCGAGCGCCAAAACTATTGAGCCTTCTTATTAAATGGTTTATCGTAAAACAAACTAAGGAAAAGGTTTGCATGGGTGGCGGCCTTGGCTATCGAATTCTGAAGCACAGGAGCTGCGGCGAGCTGAAAATGAAGGGACATGCAGGGGAGGCTGAGAGGAAGGAAAAGAGAGAAGCGATGGGGAGAGGACAGCTAGGTTATAGGTATACAATTTAGTCACAGCGACGGGCTTGGATGGTTCAACGTCTCGGATGTCTCCCTTGACGGCTCCCTCTTCAAATGGGTGTCGTCCGCGGAAAGGAGATAGGACCAGACCTTAATTCCTCTGCTTTCGTTCTCTTATGTGCTTGCGTAAATCGGTTTACAAAGTTGTAGTTTTTTCCTGCTGTGTTTTCGTCCATTTCGTGTCTTTCTTTTTGTGCTCCTCTTGTCTGTCTAAAATATAGCATCTCTCTCTCTCTTCGTTGATTTAGTCGTCTTTTATTTTAATACCAACATCACTGATGCAGTTTCTCATGCTCCAATCGTGAGTATGCGTTGTCGTGACGCTGGGACTAAGTTGACCCGGCCTTCACTTGGTAGCGTGCAGAGACTCCGGGTTGATGAAAGATTGAATCTTCGAAGTTGGTAAAATATATACAAGCAGGTTTATTGGCACTTTGAGAAAACATTTACATGAAAAAAAAAAAGGTATATCAGCAAAATGGTAAGCGTTAAGAGTTCATAGCGAGAAGCGTCTGGATGAGCCGTTTACCCAGGGCTCAGAGCATCATTTCGTGCTCTGCAATATCCTTAAAACCCCCTATGTCCAGCCCCTCTCTGAAGATGCTGACCAATCAGTTCCAGGGCACACCCCTCAGATATCGGCAACCAATTGAACACATCACTGCACTGGTGGTCTGATGCACTGACTGGTCCAGTATTGTTTCGTCGGGCGTGGTCACTTGTTGTCGGGTAGAGCTTGGGAACGGCGAGGAGGTAAATTTCGAATCTTCTGCAAAGATCCGCTATGTTGGTTCCGGCAAGTGGATTTCCTTCTCAGAAACCCAAGTGTACGTGCGCGCCACGAATACTGCTCCCAGCATTGCCCCTTTCCGGCAATTGCAACTCTTTCCTGCATTCACGGGAAATCCTCTAATGGCCGTAATCCTCATGCTCCTTTCTTCTCCTGTACGTCAGCGGACGTGTCACTCCGATCGTCTCCTTTGGACAATAGGCATTCCTCACTTGACAATAGCGCCTCTCGACGGGAAGGGTGAACAGTTGAACAAAAGCACTTGCGGCCATTTCTCACAGGGCGACGTTTCTTTGTATTTTTCTTGACGTTCCCTTGACAGGGCCAACTTGGCAGTTGCAGGGTCACGGCAAAGCAAAGCATGCTCACACAAAAAGATTCATGTGAACACGCTCACTTAGAGCCCTTGCACAAACAGCACATATCAATACCATCAATACCATGCCCACAGGCGCACAATAGTGCGCGCAAGCGCGGACCATGCATGTCACAGCAGCGTGGCCTCCCTCCGTGCCACACTTTCTCGGTCGGGCAAGCCTTCCCGGCAGCTGAGCACAAGCGTGATTGAGATGTCGACCGTAGCTTGTTTTGCGATCGTGTTTGAAAGAAAAAAAAAAGTTATAAAAAACACACACACAGCTCCCGTTATTGTTGAAGCACCATGATCTACACGCGGTCGCTGTGGCATATACCTCGAATGGGATAATCGCGCACGACTTCTGGGAGTGTGCCGCCACCAGTTACAGCGCGCTGATAGCGGCCAGATGGGGCGCACCCGTCCTCGGCAGCTGCCGTTATCTGGCGTCCAGGGGCGGCCAGATGCGGAGCCGGCCTGCACCAGCGCGGCGGCGGCGGCGTCAAGGTCGAGGCCAAGGCCAGTCGCGCGTCTGCCGGGGCGCTTCCTTTTCTCGCTTTCACCGCCGCGCATGCCTCCTCCGTTTGTTGACGACCCGTTCTCGCGGGGCGACGGACGGCCCAGTGTCCGAGCCCTGCTCTCTCCTCTGCCCAATGTTCGACCCCGTGCACGTCGGCACTCGCCAGCCGTGGGAGAGGAAAACAACTCCCTAGTTTGGGGCTGAGGTCATGAAAAAGGGACCGCCGCTGGGCATCCGCCGAGACCGAATGAAGCCAAACACACGAGGAGCAAAAGGGAAAAGTGTTGGGGTGCGTGCGGGTGGCGCTTGCTTGCTTCGATGCAGAACTGTGCGTTTAGCCGAATTGGTTGCATCGCCGCATTCGGTTTCATTCTGCGTGAATTCTTCTTTCAATAACCAAAACGCGGATAACAGAGCTCTTTTTTAATCTTCAGGCGTTTTCAGAACGAGCGGCTGGCCGCAATGTCTTCAACAGGAGGACGCACGTCACCAGTTGCCTCCTTCGCGTTGCATCTTAAAAAAGTGTTCCTATTGTAGGTCGCGGTCGTCGTATCGGCGGTCTACTGTCTTCTTGCTTTGTGGGATTACTCTTTCTCCTTCTATTTTCTTTCGAGTGGAGAAGGGCATCGTGGTTGCTAAAAATCCATTCAAACGATACCTGCCGGTTTACCTCCAGGCGAAGCGAGGAAAGAACGAGGAAGTTCCCGCGGCGGCCGACTGGCTGCGCTGGCGTTAGGGAATATAGAATATATAGAATATACTTGCGCGCCTGATTATATATATATATATATAGGCCCGCCCTCTGCCTAATCATGGCGCAATCGTGTGCCCCGAAACTTGGGCGAGCTCCAAGTAACCAGTCAGATATTAGCTGAATACGCTTTCGTTCCCGCGCACTGCAGGACTCTCTCGATCCAGACTTTCAGAAGATGCTCTGCGAATCGCTGCCCTCCTCTCCAACCTTATTTGCATTTTTTTTTTCTTGCTGCTTAACTAACGATGTGGCGTCGCACTGGAGGAGGGGTTCGGCGCGTAGTCCATTCTACGCGCGGCGCTTGTGACGATTCGCGCTCGGCTGACCGTGTGGCGGCGCTGGGCTGTTGCCAGGGCTAAGCCAGGGGCTGTCTGCAATGCTTCTGCGGACGATGCGGGGGAAGCGAGCGCCCCTACGGCCACTGAACGACAAAACAAGGAAGAAGAGGGGGGGGGGGGGGGTGATATACTTTACCTTCCTTCCATAGCCGTGCGCCGCATACATTTTGCCGGGCCTGGCGGAAACTCTCAATTGCGCTCCTCTTGGGTAGCGAAATCCTTGCGCAACCTGGCACCATGTGGCGTGGACTGCCTTCTTCTCTTTCCTTCCCCTTGTCAGCCTCCTCCTCTTTCTCTCATTGAGCAGTCTCACCTCGTTGGTTATCTGTGGCAATCAGTTCGGGGACTTTACTGCTTGTATTTTCAAGGCAGAGAAGAAAATTGGCGCTTTTCGCGCATCACGATTGCATAACCGACGTTATATTGGCGGCAGTCATCCAACTAAAATGCGGGAATTATTCTGTGCATGTGTTGCTTTGTGTTTGAGAATTGTCACGTGCTGCGAGTGACTGAATTGAAAGCGCATTTATTTGAGCTGGTTGGCATTTATTTATCCAGCGAGACGTTGGGAAACCGAAATGCGAAAGCGCCATCATTGGGAAGAAATCATTGTTCTGGTGAAGTTTGCCTCAATGCGCATAGGGCCAGCGTTTTGAAGCCCGAGAGACACTGACTTCTTCGCTTCACACCAGCGTTTTCCACCCGTGTGGTGAAGCACTTATACTCGTCCCCATATTCTGAGACCTTCTGCTCTTCAATGAGGGGCGCCTTAAGTCACGATTCGTCTCGAAAGCAATATGTGCGGCCTGCAAGACTGTTGACAGAAATTGCTCTCGCCAGAAGGGAACAATTAAATGGCGTTGCAATTAAATCCAATTGAGTGGGCAATATAGCCATGGACATGTCACAGTAGAGTACGTTGTGCCGCTAAGTAGCCGTATTTTAACCTATAGCGTTGTTCAGATGAGAACCCGGCGCCGTTGGCGTATCCAGATCATTCGGATTGGTCCAGGGTCGTGACGTCACCCGGAATTGAAAGTATTTGGCGCGGTAACGCCCGGCGTGGCATATGTGCAACGTAGCGTAAAAATGTGAATAATTTTCATTTCTGCTGTCGTAACAGCGAATTGCCAAAATAAAGTTGTGCTAAAGGTAACCGTAGCGGCCAAACACCATGAAATTTTCCTTGCAATATAATAAAAGTGAAAAAAAAAAAAAAAAAAAAAACGTCTGCGCAATGTGACGTGCCAAGGAAACCCTGTAGGCTGCCAAAGGTGTCCATTTAAGTTTTAAGTGACCACAAATTACGAAAACTCGACCGCGTAATCGGCATATCTGGGGTTTATTTACGAAGAGGAAGTGTTCCACACGCTGCGTCCTAGCGGATGTTGTCTTGATTTGTCTGTCGCAATATACGCCGATCTGTGCGCGGTGTGGGACCGTGTCATATCGCTCCAAAGGAAGGGAATCCCGTATGTTATTGCGCTATGATGGAAACTTGTGTTTCTTCTCTTATAAAGTTAGTTTAACTTCGCATAAAAGAAAAAAAAAAAAAAAAGAGCGGACCTGATCGCGATTCTTTTTTTTTTATCTCTGTTAATTTCTCAATGGCGGAGAGACGAGACCCACCGGCGATGCTAGATCCTCGTTTCAAAACGCCGCGTGGCTTCTGGCGCAGGTGTTCGCAAAATCCGGCAACCTCGTCGTGAAAGCTTCTGTACTATCGTCGTTTGTTTGTGCACTGCGCGGACTGCATAGAGCGTTTGCTGCATGCAGATGGGTCGCTACTCTGTAATGTAAGCTGGACCGTGTGTAACATTAAGCCTTCCTCTGCTCTTTTCGATTCCCGCAAAATGTTATACCTGAACACAGAGGTCTGAAACACGGGCGTTGATATGCACGATGCGACTATTATTGCTGCGAGGGCTGGTGCGCATTGCTGAGGTTTGCGTGCGTGTATATTCTTCTGTTTTTTTTTTTTTTGTTTTGTTTTTTTCGCGCCCAGTTGGAATTCGAAACTAAGCGTCTGATCAGTAAAAATAAGGTAAGTTTTTTTGTTTCCAAGGGTATAGTAAGATGGAACTTTACAAAGCAGCCGCTGCTAACCATGGGCCATCTTACGCAGCGCTGACCGGTTAAGCAAATCAGTTTTTATAATTGAGCTTATAAGCTTGTAATTTTGTTTGATGCTGAGCTTCTTACTTAGGTAACCATAAAAGCTTTAGCAGCGGACTACTTTCTATCATTGAGGAATTGTGCGTGGCGGTCACTACAGCCTTGAGTTGTATCCGGCTATAATATAGGTGTACCAGTATGAATTGCTTTGTTGGGCACATTCTAGGAAATTCGTAGCACATTCTAGGGCAAATGATCGGTGGTAGCAGCCGCACTCCTTTTTGATCCAGGGCGAGCGTGTGCAAGTACACAGCTCCACTTTGAAAGGGAACAGTTACCGCTGGTATAAATTCAGTGGTTACTTCTGTGCTGCGCTTTAAAATGCCTCGTGGGCATTCAATAAGCGGTCAGAGGAAAGCTATTTAGGATCGAGGAAAAAGTGCCTCTCGCCCGTACTTGTTTCTTCTCATATTGGGTTTGGCACTTTGTGTCTAGCGCCGCGTTCGGCCCGTTTTTTCATTTGACTTTAGTAACGCTTTTGGCCGCCTTCTCACCTTCGAGTACAGCCGGATAATGCTGCCATTGTCGATCAGCCCAGTGCTTTTCTACTCCGGCCCCAAATGTGTTCCCAACCGGCGTCCTCTGTGCAGTAATATATCTGTTATCAACGCGTCCATCTAGCTAATCGAAGCAACGCCTTCTGTTGTCACTACGACTACATGGAGTTTCGGAAGGTAGCGCTTTTGTGCAGTCACAAAACGCCAGCTAATTCCACTCTTGCGTTCCGTTGTGGTGAATGCCAGATAAGCTTTGTTATCTCTCGGCCCATCTGCTCGCTCTGGACCGCCGTTGGTTCGAATCCGGCTTGACGAAAGGGTTCACCCGTGAACGGCTGCATTTCCAGCGTGTATTTCTGCACCTCTTTCGACGGCCGCCGTGGTTTTAAGGGGAGGTTCGGCTGATATTGCTGATGTTGGACAAAGTAATTTTTTTTTTTATTTTCGCGTGGAATCAATAGATATCGGCATTCGACGTTGGCTACCATCTTGTTGCAGCCGCCGCAAAAGTCGCGAGGGATAAATGCAAGCGCCTTCCCCCCTCTCTGGAGGAGGGGAATCTCGGGTGTACAGGGAGCCGCAGCATTTAAAAAAAGAAAATCATCCTTTTGATCATTTATGGCTTGAAAGAAGGGGAAAAAGTAATCGCGTGTTTGTTTCCACTGACGCGCTTAGGTGTGTGACTTCCCTTAGATCGCTCGCTTGCGGCTCTCCGCGCGATGAGGCAAGCGAGCGCGTCCGCATATAGCGCGGCGCCCGGAGGACCCAGAGCAGCGCAAGCAGCTGAGCGCGCCTCTTTTCTATTTCCTCCTGCGGCCGTGCAGCTATGCGGGGGGAAGCGCAGCGCTGGCGAACGTGACGGCGCTGGCGTGCACGCTCTCCTCAGCGGACCGCCGACGTGGTCATATTTGTGGCGAGTTTGCCTCCTGACTCTAATTTCTTTCCTCTAAATCCCTTCTCCTTCCGCCCTTATCTACGCTTTTTCTCTCTCTCTCTTTTTTTTTTTTTCGTCCTCGAACCCGGAGCTCGGCAGTGCGGACGCGGCACTCCCTTTATCGGCCACCCATGGCTGCGCTGCGCACGGTCTCGAGACTGCTCACGTTCGAGCGTCAGCGGCAGAGGCAGTATCGGGCTTTGATTATTCCGCCACTTTTCTAAGAACGACGGATAACCCTCGAACTGGGATATCTTCTTTTGCTGCGTGCACCCCCCCCCCCCCTCTTCCCCTCTTAATGTGGCAGCCGCTGCCGTCCTTTTTTTTTTTTGTTCTTTTCTCTCTCCCTCTCGCTCAGTCGAACGCTATTTATGCGGTGCAGCTTTTCCCAGTCTAGTTTTAGTTTACCAACATTTGTGTTTCTCCTCCTTCATTATGACTGGTGACGCTCAGTATTGCGAGTTCCCTCGCCTGGCATAGGAGGTGTGGAGTGGGGCGAGCTTCCCAGCTGCGGTCTTTGGCTGCCCTGCTTGCGTGCACGGTTCGCGCTCGGATGCTCCTAAATTGCAGCCTCTCTCCTTGCGAACACTGTTGAGGACAACCGTTCGCACTCACGTGCCCGCTTTCGAGTGCCTTTCCGAGGAAGCTGATGCATGCGTCTATGGAATGTGGTCACAACCTCTCCCGCCGTTTGTTCCAGGGATAAAGGAGTTGAAGCGGCCGACTGCGTTTTCGTTGACGTCACTCCTGGCCGGAGGAGATAGGCGTGCTCTTGAGTGGCTTCCAGAGTGGGACGGGATCTGCGTTTGGGGCTCAGACCCTCCTCCTCTCTCGTAATCAAGAACTGGGCAAGGTGTGTTTGTGCGTCCTTCTCGAAAGGGCACAAGGTTGAAGCTCTCGGGGCGTTCTTTCGCCGCCCATTTCTTTCCTATTACCCTCCATCATCCTTCTGAGTTCATAAAGTGGTAGAGGGATGAGAGGAGATTGTATTGCGCTCAGCGGCGTCTGTCTCTCGACTCTCGAGTCGTCTGCAGTCACGTTTTCTCTGCGAATAGCGACGTACCAGCATCTCTTGGTGCAGATGCTATCCGAGCGCCCTGTCGAAGTTGCTCATTGCCTCGAGGGCTCCGAGTCGAAAACCGCCGCTGCGCCCACCGCCGGCAATGGCGCGAGCGAAGAGTTAACGTACGATACGCGTCGTGGCTTTTCGTTACCCTGAAGGTTTCGTAGTGGTTTGACGATTACGTCACTGGAAGACCGGCTTGGCGGCTGCGCAAGACCGGTTCGGGGAAAGCAAGAGTGAAACAAAAAGGTGTCGCCCTCGGTGCCATAATAACTGGTACGTCAGCCATGTCGGCTTTCTTTGGCAATGCCAGACTACGGGGGCGGCCGTGTATATGAAATATCTATGAGTCAGGGTGCGGCTGGGTGACGTCCGTGCAGTTCTGTGATGGATAGCGCATCTGCGCCTGCCTGTCAGTGGCTAAAGAGCCACCCTTCATGATCGGCACAACCAAGCACGGTTGCGGCGACGTAACGCGAGTGTCCCGCCGCCCTCCCTCCAGCTGCCGTGCATTGCGTGCATGAAGGCAACTATGCCGCGGCGTCGTATGGGCGGCGTCTTCAACTGCCATCTTCACGATGACGTGGCCATGTTTGCCGCGTTTGTTTCCATGTGCGATGAGGCCCTTCCTGCCTTCTGTCCCTTCCGTCTAGCCGCCTGCGAATCGGAGCACTGGGCGAAAGCTAGTTCGATGGCGGTTGTGGTATCCTTTCCTTCTTGGGCTTATGTGAGTGTGAAGGGAGCTTCGCGAAGTGGTGATGATAGCGGAGCATGAGAGCAGTGGACGGAATAGTTCAGGCCGGTACTACTGGGAGTACTTGCTAGTGGGAGGCAGTCCGAGAGTGTGCATGCATATATGCTTCTATTGCACAGCAATCGGCGGCTTGCTACCCGTCGCCTCCTCCGCTGCGCGCAGTCAAGGGAATCAAGGTCTACTTCCGAGAAAGAGCTGTCGTAACCACGCACATGGCTGCACGGCTTCTCTCTCTCTATCACTCTCTCTGTGGTGGTCGCGGGGAATTTGTTTTGGCAGCCTCCTCCCCTCCCTACGCCGTCCCGGGTGGAAAGAAGGCTGCACCGCACATACCCAGAAGCGCGCGCCCGCCCTCAGTCAGCCCCCACTCCTCGGTTTCGCAACTGTGGCCGCTGCAGAAATAGTGTAGAGCTGCACTACTGCCCGCGGCTGCTGTGGCATCGAGCGACGCCTTTAGCGCGTTACGCCGTCGGCCTTCGATGGTTGGTATCGCAGATCGTCGGGGGAGGGAAAGTACGACGCGCGCTTGTTACGGGGCAGCCAGCGTGGCCCCGGCGCCCTCCTTTCCCATCCCGCGGGTACAGCAACGGCGAGTGGTCTCGAAGCCTCTACCTTGAGCATACAGAATGCATCTCTCTCTCTTCCCGCGCTACAAAATTATTTCTGCAAATAAATTAAATTACGTTTAAAAACTCGCGGGGGCGTAATTACCTTACTAATTGCCGCGGCACAAAGAGTAATAATATAATAATTACTTCCCTAATGCAGTTAGTCTCGAATTACTTTCGAGTTTTCATGCACACACAAAAACCTAAGGGAACTCCAAACTGATTAAGCGAACCAGCGACCTCTCTCAAGATGCCCTGACGTACATGTACACAGTCTCGTCTTCCCGCTAAATTCTGCCCCAGACAACCATTCCCACCTTTTTCTTTTCTATAGCACGCGACATGACAAATATGAGACAAAGGTAACAAAACAACGAAAGTAAGCATGATCAATAACTTTTCACTATGCTCACCAAGACAGAAATGAGCGGCTAGTACCCAGCGTCTTGGTGCAGGGAACTGTCTCCAGCGTTTGAAGCTGCCGATAAAAGGTCATTTATTGCTTCGGTGGTATCGGGAATCGTCTTCGGCAGCTTCCACACGGAAGCGCGCTATGAGCATTTCTGCTTGTCCGCAACTCGCCTTCTTCGCCTTCTTGTGGCGAGCGTAACCAGGAGCTACGTTTCTAATTTCGTCCTGCGCTACGTATTCCTTTGGCGGCCACTCATCGTCTTACATCTTGCCCTTTGGGGAATTGTGGCAACTACCCGCAATAAGTGACCCGACTACTGCACAGATACCCTTCTTGTTGATCCTTTACGCTGGCCCAGGCTTGCCGCTTTTGGTTCCTGCCTTCGAGGCGCCATTCCTGGCGTACATTGATCTGCCTAGACCAAAGGCACATTTAAGTAAAAGTACTTTCGAACGGAATTAAATACTATTGCTGGCGAATCACTGCCCTAAAATAACTCATTACACTATTAAGTTACCAGAGCAGAAAGATAACTCATTGCATCCCAGATTACCAGGAAAACTAATTGAATCACTAGACTAGAAAAGTAATTCATTAGAGGTTTCCAGGAAATTAATTTCATTGCAGTAACTCAATTACTGTCATGTCTGCGCCTCCCCCCCGACACACACACACGCACGGGCTACGCGTGCAGCGCGGCCAGTGCCTGAGCATACAGAGTGCACGCGACAGTTAACGCGGGGCGCGTTTCAGGCGTGGGTTGTGGGCTGGTGGCCAGTCCTGTTTCGGAGAAAAGCGGACCCCGTTTCAATCTAAATGCGCACTGGCTTTAAGCCCGCGCGAGCTGGAAGCAAGGGTCTGCATTTGGCGTCACCGCTTCGTCGGTGCCTACGGTTACGATACCGGAAGTGTTTTCAACAATTGCACCGCTACTTTGACGGTCCCGAAATAGTGCATAGTAATGCGGACTCTGCCGAGAAAACGCGCGGCCTGCGGTAGCTAACTTGACCGTGTCTATGAGCTGGCCTCGTGAAACCGCTTTTTCTGCTCCGAGCACATTATTTTCGTAAGACTGCTCGCAGTATCTGAGGTCCTCCAAGAGTCTAGCCACAGCGAACCGTACGTGAGGTGCTGTTCCGCTTGTGTTGAAGGAAAGTATCTGGGACCTTGGCTTCTCACTTTGCAGAAAAGCCAGTCAAGCAGGAGTGGACAGCGGCACATCCCGATGTGAGAACTCCGGCTCCGCGGTCCTTTGCGAAGTGGAATGCACATTCGAGATGCCCTCTGGACATAAATATACAGACGCGTCGCGCAGGGCTTTTTCTCTTACACAACTATATTAATAGTCTCTCTTCCTTCTGGGGCGCGCACAGCAGAAATGAGTTCAGCTTCGGTCGACGGCTTTATTTTAAGCTCGCTATTATCATGTGTCGCGCAGGTGCTGGCTGGCTTCACGTTGCAGAAACTCTCCGAGCCTGAACGCACGGGCCATAAGTCCGACTTCTGTCTCATGTTTTAATTCACTCCAGGTCTTTAGTGTTTGCGGGTTCCCTGCCTTTGGCGGTTGTCCTTCGTCGCGAAAAGCATTCCGTCCGCGGAGAAAATTTGATTCCTTCCCCACGATATCTCTAATCTACTATCCGGGCTGTCCGGCGTCTGCTGTTTCGATTGGGAGAGCGGAAACGGCTAACGAGTGCGTGAAATCACCCAGGTAGTAAATAAATGCCGTCAAAGCTTTTGCTAAACCAGGCTGATGAAAGACAATTTTTCCTCCTAGTACTATAGAACTTGCAGGTGTGGTCTTTCTCGCCGCACGACCTGTTGATTACCTCGTACCTGCATCTTGTCCTCCCTTTTACCTGCACAGGGTTTAACGCCGCAGCGGATTGCTTGGCTCAGGAAGTCGCCTAACACCTCGCGTCAGCTGCCGTCAGAGCTCGGAGCATTGCTTCGAATGCCAAGCCTGGAGCTCCAAACACTGGAGACCCAAATGGCTCTATAGTAAAGCGACCGTGAGAAAGGGTCTCGTCGTGCGGTGCCCGGTCCAAGGACACTGACCATTTAGTGGGTTATTCTGACCCCGAAACTATTTTTTTTCACCATTAAAAAGTTTTTCGCCACCGTAGGACTTGTCGTCGGATAGTCTCGCTCGTGTCGTCGTGTCCCTCGTTGATCCACGAAATAATCAAGAGCTGCATGCCTACTTAGGGTGCGTCTGAAGTCTTTACAGGACCTTCCCAGTCAGTTGCTGGAGTTGCAATCTCTTTTGACCACTGCTAGTCGCGGTCAGGGAGAGAAACTGCCGGCCCTCTCGCGAGGCTATTATAACCAACATCGTCCGTCGCGTCACACCGCCGTCGCCACGGCTACCACCTACCCCTCTCGTTTGTGCTCCCGTTTCCGCTGCCAGGCCGGTCATCGCTGCAGCATGGGGCGGAGTATTCGCCCCTGCGAGCGCTGCGCAGCCTGTTCTCCAAATGAGTCTCCCGCTGATATGTCCTTGGCGGCGCAAGAATGCTCGCCTCCGATAAAACAGTGCCGCTGCATAGGCAGTGCAGTGCCGACGTCCACGGGTAGTGAATGCTTTATGCACAGCTCACGGCGACACACGTGCCGCGCGAGAGAAAAACAAGTCTCGTGCACGGCGGGCACGTTTCAGCAAGTCGCCCGATAGCGGCGTCTTATCGGCCGACCGCGCCCCTGCTCCCCAGCTCGGCGATGCTGCGGCTTTTATTGGCACCCGGGAACCGCGGTAATTTTTACTCCGCCGCTGAATTATTATTGCCGCACTGGAGATGAGGAACGCGCGCGGCTTCCACGACGCGGACTTTGTTTTTCTATATATATTTTTTTCTGCCCCCCCCCGCCTTCCGAGAGTGCCTAGTCGTCGCCGCCGCTGCGGTTGTTGTTGCCCGCGGCCACTGACGCTTTTTCCGTCGCCACGGCATGCCACTTGTACTTTCCGAGACATTGACTGGCCCGTGCCAGCTTTTAGGCGGGAGTGTTTGCAAGGCGACAAAGCTCTCATTCACTTTTTCAAAATTTATTTTGGCGTATCCGATGCAGCGGGAAGCTGAATGTGATCGAAGGTGCTTCTGCGCGTGGCCGTTGGGACGGCTTTCGAAATGTTGCCGGCAGCGACATTGAGACAAGCGTGTCGTTTTGTCTGGCGCAATCGTGGGAAGAGTTCACGCACACCTCTTGTAAGAGTGAAACGTGTAGAAAGAGGCTTGCGGTGTCCGATGGTGCACACGGAATCCAGCCGACAGAGTGCGTGCGTCTTGCTTCCGCCTGAGGAAAGCTATTTCACTGATTTATTGCCGTGTAATTGTCGGATCTGCGGGGTGGACTATCGTTCTCTGCATCCGCAAGAATGAAACGGGCATTCCTAGAGTTAAAGTTGCTCGACGTGTTCCGAACACGCAGCCGTGGATGATGACACATTAATAACTTTACTCCGAAAAGTGGCGCCCATCCTTGGCGCGCAGCGGCTGAAATCGCGGTGCAAGCTGCCTGTTGCTCGCGGGTGTGCATACACACCTGCCGGCCGCGTCGCAGTCGATTGCATATGACCGGTCCTGCGCTGAAAGTCGACAGCGGCGGTTTTCTTTTTTGTTTTTTCTTCTTCTTTCTGGCGCCCGTGTTATAAGCGGAAGCGGCCGGCGGGCTCGCAAGGGCGGTGACGTCCGAACGTCGTGGTGCACGTAACGCAGCGCGCGTGGAATTCCTAACTGGCGGCATTCCGTTGCATCGCGTCGCGCTTAGAGCGTTTACGAGAGTGGTCTACCTAAGCTCGGTGATAGAACTGGCGTGTGGTGTACCCTTTCTGCCGGCATATATGCCGTTTTTCTAAAAATTACCGTGCCACCGTCGGCTTTCTCTTGGAACAAGTGGTAGAGATTCCTCTGCGGCACCTCTGGAACTGGCGAGCACTTGAGATGCAAGTACGATCTACGGCTACCTCCACGCAAAAAAAATTTGTAGCGCTGGCTGTGCTACGCCCGAATGTGCTGTGTCAGTTTTTTTTTTACTAAAGCTGCATATGTATACGTGAAGAGTCTCGCAGCTCGTCGAACGCGAATCGTGCGGGAATGGTGAGATTTTATTTCATGCTATCTTTTTCTCGTCATCTCTATGATGCAATGACAACGCAGCGGCGTCCCACATCGCATGCGTCATCGGCCCTGATATTTTCAGCGCGCCTGAAGAAGGAGCGGCGCGGCCACTGATTTTTATCGGGGAGAGGAGCCTCGCGTATGACGCAACGCCTGCGGGCAGGTGAAGAGGAATTCGGAGGGGCTACGGTGTCTGCGGGGAAGAAAAGCCGCGGCCGCACGACAGGCGCGGACCCTCTGATGGGGAGAGGGGGGCTTTTCTCGAAGCCACGAATGAAGAAGCTGCATGCTGGACAGCACGCGTGAGTCGCCGCACGCCCGCGTGGTGCAATCAAGCGCAAGCGTTGTAGCGCCGTCCCCTCCCTGTGGCCGTGAAAAAGCTCTGTACGAGGCGTGTTTGTTCAGGCGGGACGAGTAGCGTAGGTGTGTCTACACCGCCTCGGTCGCCGTCCAGCAGCTTTCGTGGTCGAATCGGAGACCGTTGGTCGCTTTGGCGGTGAGCGCATGCATGACACTCACTGCGCGAGATCCAGTGAACGTAAGCGCACGGCTTTTCGAACGCCATCGCACCACCGGAGTTTCAGAAAAAATAAATAAAAGATCGTCTCTGCAAGTGCTGTGCTTCGCGTTTTCCTCAACTAGAGCAGTTCAGGAAAACAGAAATACGTCCTGTCATGTAAACTGCATTGGTCAGCGTGCTTTTATGTGCCATTCTATTCTTCTCCCTAGTTCTTTTTTTCGTTATCTGAACGGTAGCTTCGAACCATGATCAACGCCTGCTTTGCTCATTGTTCTGACGGTGCCGGGCGGCGCTCCCACTGGGATGACGTCACTCGCCTAGCGGCTCCCGGGGCTGTATTAATCATTAACAGATGCGTTTCGCCAGCCATGTTGGCCCTTTATTGGTGGTGACAGGGTGATCTGCGCATATTGCAGCTCGCGTGCGCCTGTCGTCGTCCATGTAGGCAACGGGAAATTACTGACGCTAGCGGGGTCGACCGAAGGGCGCCTTGCGAAAGGGTCGTCGCTGTCAGCGCACGTCTCACCCGGAGCTCTGCTTTCGTCCAGCCTCCTCGTTCAATAAATTAAACGCGCGACGGGGGTCCCGCGGGCCGTTCTCGGCCCTGGCAGTGGAAGCCGGGTTTCGACGAGAAAATCTGCGCAGGACAGTGACGTCAGCAAGCGGCGAGGTGGAGTGGTCTGCGCGAATTTATTCCGTTGAGGCGCCGGTCGCGGAAGTGCGTCGCATGCGAGCTGAACGAAGTAAAAGACCCAGCGATTCAGCTGCACGCTGCCGTTTCACGCGCCAATCCTGCTAGGCGGGCGCGCCACGGTGGCTCGGCCCCGAATGTCCCGCGGGCCGCACGCCGGAGGCACCGGGTTCAGATCTCAGTGCCACCCCGAACTTTCTGGTCTATCTCGAGTAAACTTTCGTTCCCCCTTGTGGCGCTCGTGTTTGGGAGGTGGTATTTTCTCTCTCTCTTTCGCACGAAAAGGCCGTTCATCGCCATCATAGTGCAATAATTTTCATGAGCAAATATAGTGGTTATTTTACTATTAGATCGAAGGCACTGATCCGGAGATTCAGAACCCAGCAAGACCGTCCAACGCTCGTGGACGTGATTTCATATCAACTTAATGACGCAACCATTCTTTCTGCAGCGTTCAGGATAGTGCGCTACCATTTTGCTTTCTATTTACTATCCATCTGCTTGTGAAGTTGGAGGCTATTCAGCGATAGAGATTCGAACCGACAACATATGTACTTCCAAATGTAGGCCGTTAATTGTAAGCGTGGGTGTCCACGGAGGAGTAAGACAAATTCTGCGCCTTTCCTTTCCCCAAAATTAAACCAACTGAACAATGCTTTCTCAAGTTTTGTGCCGATCTCTCAATACTAAACCGCCAAGCAGAACAATGCCGAACAGTGCTTTCGCTCGTTCTAATGGTCATGGCGGCGTTAGCCTTTGATAAATAATAGTTAACAAACTTGGCATGATATATAGGGATAACTGTCGGTTCGTTTACGCAGCCTTTAGTGCTGACCGTCTTTGAGGAGGTCGTATTTCGTCTAACAGAGGACAAGTTGCGCGACCGCTTGTAAGCACCTCTTCTCGGCGGGCGTCCGGGCTGTGTGTTTTGCCCCGCGAAGGGAGCTATGATTATGTGTAATAAACCGTAAAACTCTCTGCAATCGGTGCAGAGTATCCTGTTAAGCTAAGAGATGATGTCACACTACCGAGACTCTTCAACATGATAGGCTTTTTTTTTTTTTTTTTTTTTTTTTTTTTTTTTAAGGGCTGCTTTTCGCGCCGTCTACTCGTCTTTACGGCGCGAACCACGCCCGTGTCGCCACCACGTCTCTCCGCTCGTCTCCTTTGATGATTTTTACTGGGTTTCTGCATTGTGACATGTCATATAAGACAGTGATTAGACAAGTTGAAGAGAGCAAATACCCAGTGGTTGTTTTATTCGCAGTGGCCAACCCACGTCTCCCATGAGGTGAGGAATTGGATAGGAGGGAATGGAGGAAGCCGCTGTAGTGGAGGACTGCGCATTAATTTAGACCACTTGAAACTCCTTAACGTGCTCTGAAGCGTGGCCACCGCGTTCGCCTCCCTTTAAGCGCTGCGGCAACGGCCGGGATTCAATCCCGTGGCCTCGCGCACAGCAGTCGAACGTTTGACCACTTAGCCGCCACGGCAGACTTGCGAAATTTTCATGCCGGCCCTTAGTCCGCTTGCCTAAGAGCGACCCTTATGAGTACAGTGTATAGCTCTCACTTTAGACTCGTTCGTTTTTATGACGCTTCTATTGAGGGCTGATTGGCGAACCGTACTTGCCAATTAAAAGAGAAACGAAACAAAAAAAAAAAAAGAAAGGCAGCTCCAGCCAGTTGCTCGCATGATTCATTTGATTGTTTGGCATCCGTGTTACTGGAAGCATGTCGGACGGTCTGTCAGGTAACTAACTTCTCTTCATGTCCCTGCAACAGAACGAAACAGGGGCGACGCCACTGAAACGCACCGAGACGAGCTTCTGCGCCTCATCGCTCGGACGGCCTCCGTATTTGGGACCGCGCAGTCACTCTGAGTGTTTACTACATTCGCGTCGCCGCCCGAGTGACGCGCGCGTCCAGCGTCGAAGTGTTCGGCCTCGTCCGAGCGCGCGAGCCAAGGCACGCATCTCGGCTTGGCATGTTTTGCGGCGCGAGAAGGGGACAGCTCTGCGGGGGATCCTCCCGGCCGACATCTCCTGGCCGCGTCTGTTGTGGTGCCGCTCGGCGACATGGGGTGGTTGGTGGCGGTGGTGATTCTCTTGGCGCGCGCCACCGCCGACCGACGACCTCGGCGCACAAAAATAGGAAGCAGGTGGGCCCTTCGTCGTGCGTGTCTGTGCGCCCCGCGGCGAGAGTCGCTCTGCTGTATTCTGGGAGGGAGAGGTTCTATCAGCCCGGCGCGGGAAGGCAAAGCGGTCACGTGCTTCGCACGCCCTTGCTTGACTGAGCTGAGTGCGCGACATTTTTCTGGCGATGCCCTCATTGCAGTGTCACAGAACGCGAAGTGTTTACCCGTGGCCCCGTCAACGTGGAGCAGCGCAGTGTGCCATGCATCTCTCCCTCTGAAAAGAAATTGAAGAAGAGAGGGGAGAAACGATTTGGAATCGTGCCTAGAGTAAGCAGTTTGAGGGTGTTCTTGGAACGTACGATGAGCGCTTTTCGCGATCGTCGTTTTCTGTTCTCCACATGGAAGTGCGCTTCTCCCGCTCGAGACAGTGCCATTCGTGGTCACGGCGTCGGGCCTTTTTAAAGTAGCTGGGTCACTCACATGGGCTTTACCATCTGCGGCGGGGATTCCGCGTCGACGGTATGACCTTCTGGACCATGCATTCCAGGCACCATTCAAAGAAGGTGTCACTCATCAAGATGCGCGCGCCAACTTTTGGACTCCCCTGCGACTTAACGTGAACGTGCGAACGCTACGCAGTCAATGAGACCAGGCATTGCACCCTCCTGCCCTCCCTATTTCCATCTGATTATATATAGTAGTACAGAGGCTATGAAGTACAGAAGAAGAAGTTCTTGCAATAACGTGGCCCACGCTATCAACAGAGCGACGTCGTTCACACCGCAACCTGAATTTCCACTGTCCTGAATTTGTCAATCAACCAATCAATCACTCAACCAGTCAGTTAATAATTAATTGTCAATCTCTAAAAAACACATCAATAAATCGTTCATTCAAACAAGCAAATCTATAATGAGAACATTTGGATTTTATTTGAATGCACATCGAATCGCCTGACTAAATGTCGAATACCGTCACTTGGTGTCGGTAAACGGTTGGATCCTGCACAACTGTTTGGGATGCCCGTTATTGATGATTCGTCCAGGCATTCTTGTTTCCACTCGGAAGTGTTCACTGCGCAGCATATGGACTCCCACTATTGGTTTCGAAGAGCTGTCTCGCAGAAGTAGTTAGTGTGAGTGACAACCCGTAACTTCAGCTTTAGTGTCACTCTATTGCTCCACTGCGCTGTGGGTTTGTTGCAACAGCTTGCAGCTGCTTTTTTTTTTCTTTAGTCCAGACGACGGGAAACCTTCAATTCTCGGATTTACGTGCGTCACATGGCAAAGGAGGCTTGACCTAATGCCTCGTGTAGGCTCATCCAGGTCTCATTATCCCACGTGGCACATTTCGTTTTAGTTTCCCCATGATCTGCGGAAAAGGTACTGAGAGCCCTGTATGCAGGTAGCAGTTACTATCTAAATGAGGTCATACATTTAACGCTAACAGCGAAAAGGCCTTACGATTTTCATGGCTCTGTCTTAACCTACGATCGAAGTCCAGCTTTCTTGGCCATCGCTTTTAATTTTGTGAAAACTGTTGGATGTTGTGAGATACTATTAGCATATTTCGTGGAGTGACCTAACCTTCTATAGCAAAATCCTTGCTTTTAAATCCAATGGGGTGTGCTTCTGACACTAACTCTGAGGCAGCTGTGGAAGCCACTGTTCTGATTAAATTGTTGGGAATGGTCTGATCTTTCGATCCATGGGAAAATGTTCCTTTGTTTCGATCAGTGCCTTTGAAACCACTGGGATGCCCCCCCCCCCCCTTTTTTTTTTCTTTTTCTTTTTACTACGTGTAGCAGAAAACTACAAGTGTCCCGAGCAAGAGTCTCAGAATATATTGATTCTTTTGGATTCAGTCTAACAATATATGTCAAGAAATGCGTTGCTTCAAAAAATGCCCCCTGTCCAAATGGGCAAACATACAATCACAAAGAAAGCGGCACTGCGCACGTGGTAGAATGTGCTTGGCGCATACACAGCAGCTGCCGAAAGCAAAGAGTTGCCTTCGCTTTAACCAAATTATCTTTAATGTCACCGCCATGCACAAACCGCAGTATACAGTTTGCTTTGGTATTCGATCGCTCTGGCTTCGATACCGTAAGCGCGCCATTTGCTATTACTACTCCATCTGAAACATGTTCCTCATGCGTCCTCGTTTAGACTTTTGGACAAGCCTGCGCAGATTTTGTAGCAAACCTTTACGCGGGAGAGCCTATAAACGTTCGCCGCTGACTTGTGCGGCCCATGGTTACGGCTGTCTCTCACGTAACTGGTCACGGCAACTACGCGAACGGTGTCTGATGTTTTGGAAACGGCTTTCATTCCTGCAGCTAGCGGTGGGGCTAACAACCGCTTATCACGTACAGCCTGCCTACCGCTCTGAAGGACATAGATGGAGAACAAGCGAGTTGGAAGCGCGAGCAAGGAGGACTGTGTCGCCTTTGAGTCTGCGCGGGCTAAACTGATCCCCCGAAGCAAGGCCAGCGCACCGTCTCCCTTTCGTACAAGTCTTTCCTTGCACAAACGCAGCGGAAAACCCGCAGGTGCCGTCTGCTTCGTTGCCGAGAGTAACAGCGTGCCTATCAGGTTCCGTCTGTTGCACTCTACGGCGACCATACGCAAGGTAGTACAAGAAACCGAGTACAGTGGATCAAATGTCCATTTTAACGGAATCGGTTGTGCCAATTGAGGCTTTTGTGCGTAGGCTGCATGAGGCGCGTCTTCCGGGGAAAAGAATGTCTGCGTCAGGCCTGGAATGACGACGCATCTAGCTCGCTCCGATCACATCCCCCGCCCCTTCGCTACATTCTTGTATCTTCAGCGTACGGAAGGAAAAAAAAAAAAAAAATCGTTGAGTGGTAGTATCGTGTTCAGCGTGACTGTGTAGGTAAGACCTCGTGATTGGGTCGGCGGCGGTGCTTCTTCCTTTTCCCATAGGAGTGAGCTCCCTTCCCACTCCGGGTGATTGCACTATGCGTTGGGCAGTTGAGCGACCGGCATCGGCAGGTCTTCTCCGCTTGAGCGCATGAATAACGCCTGTCGGTATTTGGGCGTTATGGACCGGCCGTAGCGGCGGCCTCGCTCTAAATTTGGACGCTCTCCCCACTCCGCTTCTCCGCGAGGAGTATACGCGCTCACGGAGTAAACAAGGCTTCGACGACGACGCGCTTTCCGCTTCCCCGCCGCAGCTAGCTGGCGGCCGCGTCGTGCCTTCGCGCTTTGTCGTCGACGCTGCTTACGCTGGTGGACACCTTGGAGCGCCGGAAATCGGTGCCACGCAAGCGTGCTCTTGCGTGCCGCCATCTTGACGCAGCAGTCGACGAGTGTGCTCTTCTGCTTGCGGGTGTTCTTTGCGGTACGGCAGGAAAAAGGACGGAAAAAAGAAAGAGAAACGGTTTGAACGGGGAATTCGTTCACGGAAGGCCTTATCCACGAAGTGATGCCGTTTTTGAGGCTGTAAGTTTTGAGGTAGCTTTTCGCGGTAGATTGAAGGAGTCTTTCTTTCCGCTTCTCGAGTAGTGTTCGTGACGCGCGTTATGCGTCATTAGTTTTTGTCGGATTGCTACGCCAAGGACCGAGATCTCAGAAGAGCGTGGCTGAAGTGAAGTTAAACTCTGGAGCGCTCTCGGAACCTTTTGGAAGCCGAGCTGGGATACTAGAGCCGTGATCGTTGACTCCGTGATTACTCGCGTGGAGGAGTGGCAACTCTCTGACGTAGGATTGTGCGTTCCCGCCATCAGAAGTTACATTTTATGAGCGGGAAGGATCGAGCGACACTGGGGAGAAATTGTGCGCTGCTGTTATACTCTGATCGCGCGAATTGTGGGAGATCAGCGGCCACAGGCCCACAGTCGCTTCCATCCTCCACCTGTCGCGATCGACGTTCCTGGCATTTCTTCCCCCGCGTTGACGCTACCACAAACCAGCCCGCCCGGACGGTAAATAACGCGCTGCTTCTCCTCTTCCGGCAGGGCAAGCTTTACGATACGAAAACTTGCAGAAAGCGGCACGTGACTCGCATTTCGATATGTCTGCATACATCATTTCCCCCCTTCCCCCCCTCCCCTTTTTTTTTTCTTTCTTGGCAGCGCCCGAGCTTTACGGTAGTGTCTGGGTTTGTCCGCCGAGCCGATTGCAGCTGCGTGCTTGCGACCTCAGGGCTGGCGGCGCCCCGTTTCAAGAACGTTCGCAAAAGGTGTCTGGAACCTGATGCCCGCCGTTTTTATTCGAGCAGTTAATTCTTGCTTTAATTTTTTTTTTTTTTTCCATTTTGGCGCGCAGCTAGTTGGCTTTTATGTTGCTGATGCAAGAACTGGACAGAGCCGCTGTTCCCCACAGGCTTCGCCTGTAGCTTTCGTTCTGTTCGAGGGCAATCAGTGGTTAAATACGGCCCTGCGCGCTCATTTGAGCTTCGTCGTATAAATGATGAACCTTGTAACTCGCAGCGCGAGGTTCTAGCCCGGGTGAGTGGCGTATTGGCTCCCCTTGTGTTAGAGGAATTTGCGTCGAAAAGAGAGAGAGGTGTGTACCGTATTCGCCCCCCTCCCCTCAACTAGAACACAAACTGTTCGCGTCACTGTTTGCGCATGGTGTTGCGACTAGGGCGCTACTCCCAGCTGACGCGGACTTGTCTCTGAGCCTAAAAAATAAAAGTGTGTGCGTGTGTCTGTGCTCGCGCGCCCAGTTATATATCTCGGCCCGTAGGAGACGCGGCGGCGAAAAGCGGAAACGCCTTGTTTACGTTGTGTCCGAGCCAAGTTATGGGCCCGGAGGGCTGCACCGTTCGTCGCACGAGCTCCGCGAAAGGCGCGTGCGAAAATATGCCTCGCGCGGTTTCGCCGCCCCTTCGTGCTGGTCCAAGGCTTGCACAGAGCGGCCCCGGAGCCCGTTCTGTTCCAGGAAAAGAAAGTCGGCCACTGGAAGACGGGGGGCTGCGAATAATAGCATTGTAGGCCATGGCCGATGCATCGGTGCTTACTTAGTTCTTTTTCCATCACTTTACCCCTCCAACACAAGAGGCTGTGGGCGACAGTGCACTCACTGTGTGAAACGGCCGATGTGTTTAGCTGTGCAGGTTTCTTTCTCTGTGGGACAAGTCATTTTGAACAGGGTGCTAGTTTGAACAATCCTTAGAGAAACATGCCGTGGCCCGTTATTTGCTCGAGCGCCTCGAACACTCTCTATGGTTTTCAGCCTGATCAATGAAATACATATCGGCGAAGTTTATTACCTCGGTTTGCTGCTTAATATACGTCGAGCGTCCTTTTTGTTTTGAAGGGGAGGGGTCAAATGCTGTCGCATATTTAATACCGTCTCCTTAAAAAATAAATAAATATAGTTAGGTTACATGTGCTCGGCAGGCCCACGATTTTTCTCCATTTTTCCTTGAGCACCCAGTGAATGTACCGCGGTGAATGTCTGGACATGGCCTCCAAGATAACCTCCGCGCGCGCGCGCGGGGGGGGGGGGGGGGGGGTGATCTCGGAGGCCATGGTCTGGAGTAGAACAGTTCCTGAGCGAAAATACTGGACAGGATGGCTCCTCTATCTCTGCTTTGTGCCCTTATTTTGTAAAAATTAACTCTAATTTTGTTTAATTAGACGGTAGGTCTAGGATGTAATGAATATAATTTGAAATTACTAATTGGTTTCCTTAGGCGACAGTCGCTGCTCTTTATAGATATATACTTTTTTTCAGTGCCTTAGAATTTCCTCCTTTCTTTCCCTTATGCCGTTAAATATACGTATGGTTAAGCTCGCAAAACATCTAATCTTCTTATTATGTTTGCTTAGCATACAAGATTAGACGGAAACAATTTCGCATTTAGGATGTGCGCTTACGGAGCTTACGGAGTAACAGAGTAATATTACCGCCAGGCGATATCGCAGCGTCGTTCAATCATCTGCCGGATAGAGCACGCTTTCCGTCGCTTATTACTGAAATAAAACAAAATAAAAAATAAAATTACACTGCTGAAAATTTACGCCGTTATTTTTTGGTGCTGGCAATATGTCTGGTGTGCCGAAACCCTAACAGTCTTGGCAGCAGACACCTGCCCGTTTATTTAACACTTAACGCGGTGATTTTCCTCATTGCAGCTCCTATATATATTTCTCTTAATAGCCACACACCAGAGATCGCCCGTGCTTGTTTGTTACTAGATGCAATTGTTTCCCCGTCTCTCCCACGCTTTGCGAGGAAAGCGACAGCGCTATCTTTTTCGTCTAGCACCGTGTAGGACGTCGCAACGTGCTTGGTAGTAAGGAGACAGCGTAGAACTGCGGGATTTCCGTGCTGCGATCCGGCCCGAGAAGAGGGGCCCCCGTGTGATGGGCTGCTCAATCCATCGTTTTATTGCTGTATTGCGTAATATTATTGCTTTTCGGCAATAAGACGCGCGTCAAAGTGTACGTAATAAAAAACGGGCCAAGTGTACGTAACAAAAGAGTAAGGGAGGGGGGGGATATAGCGGTAGAGTTAAAGAAAAACAATTTAAAAAAAAGTTCACGCAAGGTCAAGTAGATCGCAGTTTACAATGTATACCGCAGTTGTCCTGTGAAATATTATGGAGACCGCAAGCCGACTAAAAGAAAAAAGTTGATTTCGCATTCCCGGCCTGTTTACAACCCACCGTTAATGTCTCCTGCTCCCTTTTTGCTCCCCTCTCTCTTTTGTTTAATTAAATTCTCGCTGTATCTGCCGCCGCCGTTTCGTTCCGCTGCCTCGCGAGAGACACTTTGACGTGTAGTCTGACATTTGCTATGTCCAGAAGCGACGATGTGCTTACCTGCGGCCTGTCAAGCGTGCCAGTTGAATATATGCGGAATTTTTCAGTCGCGTCCCGTCGTGCGCAATAGCGGAGTAGCCATATTGTCTTTTTGTGTGTATGTGAAAACAAGCAAAATATGATAGGTTGCGCTAGAACACCCTGTTGTGAACGACGTGTCTTTGTAGTGGCGTCGACGTATCATCAAAAAGCATACACTCTGAGCCTTGGAAGAAGCGATTTGGTTATTTCGCATAATTTTTGGAGCGCTGTTGTTGCCGTTTCTTGCAATACCACCCTGCAGCATGCCCAGCGTGGGACCGGACCACCGCTGAGTGCGCGGTGGATCACGTATCGTTCACGTGTGTCAAAGCTTCCATACGGTTCGGTAGCGCTGCTTTTTTTTTCTTTTTTTTTTTTCCATCCTAAACAACCGTTTAGAAGATATCACATTTTTGTTTAAAGGTGAGTGAGTGAATGACGCTGAAGCATTTTGACGCGCCTCACCTTGTCCCACATCTCTGTGGTTGTTCCTCCCATTTTGAGGCATGGGGGGACAATACCGCAGACTCTGGTGACAGTCACGTGTTAGAGCTGCTGAGCAGTTTCCACTTGTGAGAACCTGAAACTCCTGGTGGTTTTAAAGGCAATATTATTGTTTATACGTGTCTCGCGTGCTGCTGCCAGCGCTGGCGAGTAGTTCGCGGAAACGCGTCCGTTCGACGCAGAAATGTTTGAGGGAGAATTCTCTCTCTCTCTTCTGACAGATCGAAACGACAGGCGTCTTGTGCCTCTAAGGCATCGAACCTATAGCTCCTGATTCGCGTCCGGTGTGCTGCTCGTCCTCGGCCAAGTGCCGTAGTTCTGTGCCTTTCTGTCTCTACGTTCGCGTTTTGCTGGCCGTAAGTGGGCCAGTGGACGTCATCTCGCACTTGCTTCTCGCTGTCGGCATACTGTGATGGGCGTGAACTACTCCTTGGGCAAGCCCCCCACCACGGCCGCTGCAGTGTCTAGGTCATGAACGGAGCGCGCTGAAGGGAGAGCCTCGGCATGATGTAACTTTCGAAGCGGTTTTATGTACTCGCAAGGACTCTCGCCATTGCTGCCGCAGGTCACGCTCGTTCGAAGGTACGCCCGCTTTCTTGTCTGTTCCACTTTTATGGGCTCGACGTCGGCAGCTCAGTTACTACAGTGCGAAATGCTTTGTCACTCTTGTAGACGAATAAATCTGGGTATCTGCAACGCGGCGCATTACAGATAATCTTGCGTGCTATTATCGATCCGAATTGTAAATTGACCTCAACCCTTACCACCCCATCGTTCCTTATTTAAGAGACCTTTTAACTAAGGCGGTAAACACGGTTTTGGCAAGAATGGAAAGCCGCAATCTCATCTCTCATCTCTGTGGATCTGAGCTGTGGTAACTTGATAAGACCAAGTTATGCAGTACAGTAAAATAAAATTGAAGACAAGTCTACTGTCTATTTGCCTCCTTCCATTGCGCGTAAACACGAGTTGTAGGACGCCACAGCTCCACCACGCGTGACTGAGTAACCAACGTTGGCTTTACGTCACGTCGTGGGTGCCGACAATTCAGGTTGATTGGTGAGCTTTGGTGACGCAATGATGAGCTAGAGGATTGAGTACATTTACACAGGGCCGTCCAGTTAGCGCGCAGTGCCAGATTACGCATGGGGCTTCGTCTGGCGGCTGCCATGCCGTCCGGAGCACCGCAAGATGCGGTTCAGTGCTGGAGAGAGGGACCGCTGCAGCTGTTGTTGCCTATACAACCCCCCGAGGGCGAACGCCACCGACCGGCCTGTTGTGCGCACGGAATCGAACGCGCGCCGCCGCCGCGAGGAGGCAGGAGGCGGGGTCGGCGGCGCATCAGGCGAGCGCGCACGTGCGCGCATGCGCACTACGCGCCTTCCCTGCCGTCCTTGGCGCGCTGTCTGGCTAGCCGCGCGCAGTCCGTCGCAGGCCTACCCGTGCGCGTGTTGCTTCGTTCTGGTCGCTCGCTGCTTTCGCCCCATCGCGACGAGCCAACACAGCTGCTGCCGGCCGGCGTTTAGCGCCCGGCGCGTTTCGGCGCGCCGCACTCCGGTGCTCTTCTGTCAGCGGGATCTTCTCATTCGGTTGCCGGGTCTCCCCGTAGACACGAGAGTCGTCGAGGTGAGCCACTCATCGTATCCTTCCACGGGGGAGCTTACACCCTTTCGGATCTGAGCTCTTCTGCCCGCTCCGCTCGCTTCCTGGCGTGCCTAAGTAACCAGGTTTAGGGTTCAGCACTCGCAGAACTGCTGTTTGGCAGCCTTACCTTGTCAAGCAGCCCCGTCAGGGCTAACGTTTTCCTGCTGCTTGCGTGCGCGGCGGTGTGCGTGCAAGATGCATAAACCTTTTAACTCGAAGAATGTCGGTGTGGCGTCCGGAGCATGAGGAAGCAGAGCATGTGCCGCAGCTGCGTTTCTCGCTTTTTTTTATGTCGCGTAATCAAAAGTGGTGTATGAATGCTGGACGCCTGATTTTATTCGGTTACACTTTATCCTGTATAGACTTGAAGGGCTCTCTTACTGTAGCCTGTTACGCGCTGTCAGATATAAATGGGCTATTATTACTGGAAAGAATGACTCCTGATCCTCCTTTCTTGTTTCGCTCAGTTTAAGAGCCTCCAGGACCCTGTTCCATCTCTTAATATACGTGCGTTTCTTGTGCCTGGCATTATATCGCTGTATAGATCCAGATTGTCGCATCGCGTGCTGTTTAGGCAGTGGACATTCGTTTCCGCGGCTAAGGTCGCGCGAGCAGCGTGTGCGACTTGTGGATGGTGAAAACAGCTGACTAACCTACTCGCACGTTTCTTATTAGGGGCTTTGGTAATATCCGTTCTTAGCGACGTGTTTCGATGAAAAAAAAAAAAAAAAAAAGCGCTTGCTTGGCTTGTTGTCAACACGGGACGCCTGCGGTAGCACGCTGCTTGCACCCTCCCCCGTCACCTTAGATCCTCACGCCTGACCCGGCTCTCATGCACGCAGCTGCTGCCGCCGCTGTACAGCCTCCGCAAGCGGTATCCATCAGTCAACGGGAGAGGCTCCTTTGCGCCAGCGAAGGAACAAAGCCAGCATTAACGCCTAGAGGTGGAGCGGGTTGTTCCTTCCCCCCTCCCATATTTTCCTGTCATCCCACCTGGCCTACCTCATCTAGAAAAGGGCGGAAGAATGAATATATATATATATATATATATATATATATATATATATATATATATATATATATATATATATCGGGAAGTCTGAATATTCAAGAGAGTTGAATGGCTTTTGGGATGCGCACTGCCCCGCATCTATATCGCAGTTGTTCAATTTAGTTTCTGTGGTTTTCACAAGGTTAAGGCGAATTTAGGCCGTTGAGCAGCTGCGAGCTAGCTGTGTTTTGAGCCGTTGCTGTTGCTACGTTTTGTCGCGAGTATTGTTTTCATCGTCCTTTTTTTTTTTCTTCGTTGTGACGCTTTTGAAGAACGGCAGCGCATTTTGACTAAACTCACGCTGGGTGGGGCACCTGAACCGCGTCAGGAGGGAACTGATGAAAGGGGAGAAGAAAGTGAGGAGGAGGGAAGGGGAAGGTGCCAGGAGGAGACTCATGTGTGTGCATGGTTGTCGCCGTGCGTCCAAGTCCCAGTGCACAGGGTTTTCTCTCTCTCTTCACTTTTGCAAGGACAGCTGCTTATTATACTCCAGGAAGAGTGTCTCGCGAGGAACCGTTCTTTCCTTATCATTCCGTGCAGTTATCGGCCAACGGTGGAGGCACACGTTCGCGGAGCGTCGAGTGGATCGGCTGCCGCACGTGATATCGCAAGAGCAACTTGACGCGCGATTTACCGGTGCGAGCGCACCGTTCCGGTCGGGTGTTGTCTCTGCACTAAGTCAACACTTGCGAAGGGGAGGTAGAAGAACTGCCACTGACGTCATCGGTGACTGCATTCCCCAAGCTTAAGTTCCTGGTGAACCTGTTTTGCTCTCCTGCTGTAGCGTTACCGATGCCTTCGCTTACTTATCGACCTGAGCTTGCTATATAGTAGATAAAATATGTTCCTGATGACGTCACTGCGCTCGGCGAGGACTCGAAGTCAGTGCGCATGCGCTGCAATTTTAGAGGCGGTGCTATCCATGCGCAGTGGCGTTGTGCCATTGCCTAGTGCAGCTGTAGGAGATGACATATACACTTTAAATGTGAATCTGAGCGCCTTCGAAATACAGTTTACACGTATTAGTATTGAGCTTACCTCGGCTAAAATCTCCGTTTTGAGGTTCGTGTTTCAATTGTACTATTCGCACGTATTTGTTGTGATAGCAGATATTTATCATACCGGAAACGTGCTAGCATAGACGTATACCGGTTTGCGATGCGAGAGCTGGGTAAAGGTGCGGTCACCGTGCGTGAGTAGGATTATTTGGTTTTTGAGGTTTAACGTCCCGAAGCGACTCAGCCTATGACAGACGCCATAGTGGAGGGCTCCGTGTCACGTGCTTCTGCGGAGGAGGCGTCCGGTATACGTCTACGCAGTAAATAGAGAGATTTAGCTTGCCGGAGACGTACTGACGTAGGCTTATACCGGTTCGCCGGACCCTTCCTGCGCACGCGCATAGAGAGGGGTGAGTGCAATCGCGGCCACTGCGCCTGAGTGAGAGGTGTCCGGTAAGCCGGTATACGGGTACGTCAGTATGTCTTCGGCAAGCTAAATCTCTCTATTGGTATGCTTAAGTGTATCTTTTTGCCGGACACCTCCTGCGCATGCGCAGTAGCCCCACTGCGCGTGCGCAACGGGCGTTCGGTAAGCCGGTGTACGTCTCCGGCTCGCTTAATATCTGGTGCCTATTGCCTAAAACCTTTTTGCTAGGCATGATGGTCTTTGTTAGGATAAGTCAACGCAGTTTTTTTTTTTTTCTTTGGACGAGCCTTGTACACACCATAGTTCATCTGGAGCACTGTATGCCAACGCCTCGCAGCACCTTAATTCCCCGTGTTATGCGACCGCCTGCGGACCTCTGAATATTTCCTATCATTTAACTTCCAGCTGAATTCGGGACACACGATTGAAGCGGGTTGAAAACGAAGTTCGGCCAGCCGCGATCACCACTCGAGCTGCTGTCGCGAGTGTCAATATTTACAGAACGTGTCGCAGCTGGCGCCTGGTACGCTAAAGCGTCGCATCCACTTGGCGGAAGAGGTTTCGTAGCGGCTGGTGCTGCTCTTGCAATTGTTTGCGTGCACAGTAAAAGCAGCAGCCGTATCGGTTTGCGCTCGGAAGCACCGATAAGGCTGCGCGGGCCGCTACTGAAGGCGTGCACGTGAGCCCTCATTGCGCTGTATATATAAATCTGTTGTGCATATGCGCAAGCTAGGTGAACGTAACCCGAGTCTGACCGTCATCGCCTGATCAGGGCAGCGATTTGGGATTTACGTTGGCGGAGCTTGCCTGCTTTCGAGCAGCGGCTTGCCTTGCAAAGGGACTGGACGTGTCAGGGGGTCGGAAACTCTCCGCATTGTCTCTTACGCCGTTGTCACACTGGGAAATTAAATGTGCTTTGTGGTCAGCGTTCGGCAAAATGGCCCAGGTTTGCGTGACACTGACGAAGGACAGGTGGGCCTTGGTCGCTTTAATGGGCTCGTCGCATTTGACTGTGGCCGCAGGACGGTGTTTCGAAAGTTGAGCCTTTAAAGGAGATATTTCGAGGGGATTTCGTTTAAATGTAACCAGCGACCAGCATCACTGTTATTCCAAGACAGCAAGGAAACGAACTGCACTCTATAGGATCTCAGAATTGGCCGATGTTTGCGGTGCTGTTCGAGCGTAACTTACCAGTTATTTTAAGGCTGAACTAAAGAATTTGAGGCGTGTTCTTGTATATGTGCAGTTTGAGCCTCATAACCGTCCTTGAAATGGAAGAGGAGGAGAAGGAAAAAACATTTAATTCGTATTAATTCAGGGCTCCATTTGCCGCAGGTCCGCTAGAGCATCCGTGTAATATCTTGCGGGTTGGTATTGGTAAGAGCGGTCTCGGGAAGAAATTAGAGATTGGCCACGGCTATCTTCTCGACTCGTTTAATCAGTCGGCGCAGTTTCACCGGCTCCATGTTCCCAAGAGGAGAGTAGGCCTAGTTATGAGGGGTAGTGCGCCACTAGGTGGCGCTGTGCGCGGCCAAATGCGTCATCTTCATTGTTAAATTTCTTTTTTTAGAACAAGCAGCTGCAAAACGAAATTTAACAATGAAGATGATGCATGTGCTGTATGTGGTAACTCCAGTGAAACAATTGGCCATATTATACTCGAATGTAATGGCATCCATAAGGAAGTCGATGCAGGCGCAGTCACTGTTCCTGAAGCTCTGGGATTTAGAGATACCAGTGGCCGGGTGAATAAACCGGCGGTGGAAGCTAGCAAAAAACGACAGGAAGATTGGTGGTTTAAAAGCAGAAAAGTGGCAATGTTAGTAATGTAGAAACAAAAATTCAATAGAATGATGGTATAGTTAACCAATCTAAAACAATAATTAAAATATAGGGAAAAAATGAGCATGATAGCTACTGCTACCACCCCGTTTCAAAGGGGACGCTCCTATATTCCATTCATCCTGAATGATATACAGTGGCACCCAATTATTGATAGTTATAAAAGAGGCACTTTTATGACACCTGCCGACGCCGTGGTGGTGCAGTGGCTGTAGCGCTCGACCACTGTGCCCAAGGACGCGGGATCGAATCCCGCCCTCGGCGGCTGCTTTTCTTTGGAGGCTAAAAGCAATGCGTTCGTGTGCTGTGCGATGTCAGTGCACGTTAAAGAACCCCAGGGGGTCGAAATTTCTGGAGTCCTCCACTACGACGCCTCTCATAGCCCGAGTCGCTTTGAGACGTTAAACCCCACAAACCAAACCGTAAGCTAGAACGTTAGGTGAGAGACCACGCGAATTTGTTATAAAGCACACCGATTTAACCAAGCCGTCCTGCGTGGCCTTGAAGTTGCATGTCTGACATGGCACGTATCCAAGGGTCCTGGGTTTGATTCCCATTTTACCCTCCCAACGGCCGAGTTACACTCGCACCTGCCAGCTCCCACATGCCGCACAGCGGCCACCGTGGTGGCTCCTGCTCCACTCTCCACCTTACTTACACCTCCCCCCCCCCCCCCCACACACACACCTATTGTGACGTCACAACCACCTCTTGACGGCTGAAACCGAAACTGGTGAGAAAAGGAGATTCAGTTTAAAATTATTTACCGGTCGTAGGCGAAAGCCGTACGTGTGGTGATCCATATACAGGAATGGCTTACGCACCATTAACAAGAAGAAAAGTCACCAAAATTTCGTGTCTATATTATTTAAAGCGCAAAAGCGTAACGGGATCCCAAGAGCTGCCACGTGTGTTCCGTGCCAGGTTGCGGGAGACAGAGCAGAAGTGTGTCCCGTGTTTGTCAGTGCCGAATGTGATGGGGTGGTCCGCCGAAGCAGCTCAGAGCGGGAACGGGCGCCGAAAAGCCGCGCCCTGAAAACTGTATATATGTAATGTAGTTTTCAGAGCGCAGCTTTTAGGAACTTTTTCAAGCGGCGAATGTAATGTTGTTTAGTCATTATTTTCAGAAAGGGTGGGCGTCAGGTCACTCAGTTCGTACTCTTCATACTTACGCTTTGCAGTTTCGTCAGGAGTGACGCCAATGTTTGTTACGCCGACGCTGCTACGAATAGAAACTGGGCGGTGCCTTTACCAGCTTTCCATCTTAAATTGGCATTACCGCACCCGCCCGCTTTTTCCCCCCTTTCCCATCAAGTGGAAGGGGCCAGGGGACAGCGCTTTTGCGTTGAATAAAAGTCACATATCCAAAAGTAGTCATTGCTAGCTAGGCTTGGTCATTGCAAGGTGTGGTTGTTCGCCCTGGACGCATGCGTGCTCACGTGTGGCCTCAATGCCGAGTTCGTAGCCGATAACATAGTAGTACTGCTCGCGCGAGATAATGACGGCGAAGCGAAAGGCAGCGTGTCAAGAGAGGCGATTATTAAACGCCCCTTCGTCCTGGTGCCGAGGCCGAGTGGGGAAGGGGAAGGGGGGGGGGGGGTGAAGAGATCGGCGCACGTGAGGCCGTGCCGCTATCTGCGGCAGGCGACGATGCCCCCTCTTCCGCCTTTGTGTGCAGGGCAGAGCGGTGACTTTGAGAATAGATCTCGGTTATCTGGGGTGCACCAGCCAAAAGGTGATCTGCGTCCGCCGCAGCGCTGCTTTTGCTGTTCGCTCTCCCCAGCCCCCTAGGCGGAGGTATTCTTGGAGGGGGACTATCTGGTTGCGTCCATTGGCCGACGATGCGACGCCTCCTTGTGGTGGTGTGAAGGTGCCGACCTGGGTCACCACGTGGCCGGATTGCGGCTGTGGTTTCAAAGAGGCGTCGCACGCGGTCGATGCGAGCGAGTGGCGGACGGAATCGCGTTTTCCGCCCACAAACATGGCGTCCGTAGCGTTACTCAGCTGCGCCGATCATGCACGTAATGGGCAGGGCCTCGGATGTGGATGGATGTGGATATTGATTTGGTAGATGTGTGTGTATGTGTGATTTGGAAAAAAATCTTTGTGGCCAAAACTAGCAGTAGTGCAAGCAACTTTATTTAGGACACAAATTGCATGGTGCCAAGTCTATCTTGTGATATCTATGTTGTGGGCTGCCTTAACTGGATGGAAGAATTGTACGCGCCGCTGATGGCTTTGTCTAAGAGTGGCAAATAGGGGGGGGGGGGGGGTGCACTTATTCGGGCCAGCTTGCTCGCAACCAGCCGCTTTTCTCATCGGCGTATCGCTTTGTGTAGCCGTCGGAAGGCACCGAGATGGCAGTGCACACGGACGCCACCGGCCGTGTTCAGCTCTCGGAGCGTTGCTACACAGCTCGAAACTGAGGGCTAATGAGCGGAGAGCAGGTCGCTTCTTCGACGCCACCTTGGTACTCTGGCTATGAGCCTCTGCACTAAAAAAGAGGTCAATGACTCTCTGCTTCGGCGAGCGTTGAACCCCGTTTTATAACATTTTTGGAGTTCTGAGCGCCTTAATTTTAAAGGAGCACTAAGGACTACACCAGCCATGTTTTTTGCTCAATGATAATGTATTCTTTGGCTTGGCTCTCTGTTAGCCACACCGATGGGCAGGCAGAAAATGCGGCCGTAATCACGTGGTTAAAGGTCGTTGGTGCCCAGGTTTGTACCCACTGTACTTGGTTCACACAGTAGCGGATGGCTACCCACGGGCGTCGTGTTATGGCTACAGCCACGGTTGCCACAGTATGGTGTGTGTGCGAGTGCGGCCAATGCTGTCGTGCTCTCTACCCGCTAAGCAACTCTGTTTAGGACGGAAGCTACAAAAAGCCCCCACGCGCCGCTGCTTTGCTGTAATTCGAAATACTCGACGCTCGTAGTTGGGCTGCGGCCTTAACCGGTGCACACTGGTTGCGTTTATTTGCTGCTCTTTTGTTTCGCTGGCCGAGACAAGTGGGGCAGGCTCTCGCTTCCCCATTCTCTGATCAGTGCGCCTACGATGACGCTGTACCTTCCTGAAGCGTACGATGTTTACTAATTCCTTGACCCTCTTTTTTGTATTCAAAAATGTCGCAATAGTGTTGGTGTACGAATAACAGTTATTGCGAAATTTGTCTTCGACGTTTTCAGTTGGCTGTCCTCGGGGATGTTTATTAAATAAAAAAAAAATAACACCAAGATGAAGAAATTAGCGTAACTGCTTGAATAATGAAAAAAAAAAAAAAATGTTTTTCTCCGGTTCCGCTTCGCGGCATGCTGGAGGCGAAGAAAAATATCTGACGGCATTGGCAAACCGCTTTCGACTCCAGAAGGCGCGATACAGAGTGGCTACGGTGCTTTTATTTTTTAACTAGCCAGAAGACATCTCTGAATCGGGCGCGCCCGCAGCAGCATATCACGTTCGATTTTCCGGTTCGAAATCCGCCTTGGTGACTCGGTGGTTAGGGGGCTCGACTGCTGTACCCAAAGATGCGGGATCGAATCCCGGCAACGGCAGCCGTTTTTCGATGGAGGCGAAAAGCAAGGCACCCGTGTGCTGTGCGATGTCAGTTCAGAACCCCAGGTGGTCGAAATTCCCCGGAGAACTCCACTACGGCGCCTCTCATAGTCTGAGTCGCTTCGAGAATTAAACCCTACAAACCAAAGCGACATTCTCGGCTCGAAATGTCCCCAGTTCAAATCATGTATGTATACAATGTCCAAACAGTTCTTATAGCTGCAGCCAGCTTTGTCTCCCTCCAAGTGGCCTGAAATAAGGCCAGAGAACGACATTTAAACATTCCGAGAAATAAAGAGAGCATCGGCCGAAGTCTTCGTTAATAATTCACACTACGAACTCGCGATCCGACATCTGCGGTCTGATTTGCTGTTAAAGGTCATTGAGTGTGGATCTAGTGTCTCGGGCCGAATAGGAAGTGCGCATAAAGTTAGGAGTCTGTGTACGACAGCCGCTTTTGTCGCTTCTCTCTGCTTCACTTTGCGATGGTAAAGCGCACACAAAATTTGAAAAGATAAATAAGAGGACTTTTTTTGCGTAGTGTCTTGTGACTTCCGCGGCTGGATCGAAAGCGCGCTCCTCGCCTTTTCTCTCTCTCTCTAAACCTGGTGGCGTCTCCGCCCACTGCGCTGCCCTTCAGATCGGCAAAGCGTTGTAGTGATCGCGCTAGGAAGTGTATATTTATCGCTGTCAGGAAGTGCGGCGGCCTAACGGTGCAGGCACGTCGTCTTATTCCTTTTCTTTTTTTTTTCGATGGCTTTCCCACAAGACCTTCCTCACGCCGTTGCAGCTGCGTCAAAAAGACGATGACATGAGTGTGTGTGTGTGTACCCGGTTGCTCCCGTTATAAAGAAAAAAACTCATTGTTCAGGCGACGCGTGCCCCGCCGGGTGTCATGCTGTGCGCTGCCGACGGTTTATGAAGCTGCGCGCGCCGACGCTACATTGACGTGCTTCCTTTCTCGCCTCTAGAGGGGAGGGGGTGTTGAGAAGGAGAAAGGAGAATTGAATACGGGGAGCGTGTATCGCGCGGGTAAAGGCCTCGACCCCGTTTTGTCAGCGTGTTTACGTGTCTTTGCCCCGTCTCCTCCATAATAGACTGTTCGGAAGAAGAAGAAGAAAAAAAAAAAAAAGTGCGCAACTTGTCTGGCAAGACGACCCCTCGCATCGCGCCCGGAGCGGAGAACGTTTTGGGGCGGCGAAGCAGGAACGAAACGGAGATGCGCGGGTCTCTTCTAGAGGTGATGGTGGAGGGGGAGGACCGGACTTCCGCGCGAGCGCTACTGGGCGCGGACGCGTTGGGTGCGGTGACGTCCTGTGTGTCTTGCTTTATGCCCCGCTTTTCGAAGGAGCGCCTGCAGCGAACGCTGTGGCAGCGGAGCGTTGTTTGTCCCCGCGTTCGGTCGATGTATAGTGCTGCCTCGCTGAAAGGGCAGTCGTGTTTTGAGGGTAGCCTGTCTGCATGCGTCGCGACTGTGCGAAAATGGGCTTGTTAATTAGGTCTTAGGGTACGGACACACTGGCGGGAGAACGCGCGCGGTGTGCCGCCAGCGGTAGGACGCCCGCGCGGCAGAGAGGCCACATCGGTTTCGCGCGGCGATCGCCGCAGAGGTCATGTGACAGCGCTGATCTCGCCTTGTGTCGGACTGTGTGAGCTGATCTACAAATCTTTTTTCGGCCAGCAGACCTCATTCCAGCTTCTCCTTGTCCCTCATCATCTACCGCGACGATCGTGTTTGCTCCGCTGCACACCGCTCGAGCATTCGAAACAAATTTACTGTCCTGTTTACATTTTCCCCGACCTGAATGTTCAGCGGACACTCAAGTATGAAAACAACTCGCCTGCGAGATCGAATGCTTTGCCGATGATCGCTCATCGGTTGATTTTCGCGTAAAAGGGGAATAACCGAGCAGCCTCAAGAAAGTGTTCCATTATTCTCTCACTCAGGCGAAGTTTTCAACACCGAGGCACAAAAGGAGAATGCCCACTTCGTCGTTTATTGCACGGAGCGCTTGAGTTAACTTCGGTAGCAGGCACGAGATGGCGACACTTACGCGCACGTCGCTGAGCCGTACGTCTCTCATTGGCTCTTCTGATTCGCGGCACGCGGCAAGCCGCCGAAAATGGCTCCTCGACCCATTCGGCGCGCGGCAGGTCTACCCGCCGCCGCGGCAGGTTTTGCGGCAAGCTGCTTGCCGCCGGCGGCATGCCGCGCGCGTCTTCCCGCTAGTGTGTCCCTACCCTTATCCGTCTTTTTTTTTTTTTTTTTTTTTGCCTTTTCATATTACCCAAAAACAAGCTCCCTGTATGTTACCCTACGGGGTGTCAGTACTCGTGGAAGAAGGTCGAAAGTGGGCGAGGTCAAGCCAATGTCGTAGCTACTCCGTTCCGTCTGCGGGTAAGAAAGAAGCTTGCGCAGAGTTGAGGTCTTACGTGCCAGGGGACTCAACCAGGCTGCAGCGAGCGCTTGTAAAAATAGTGAGGCAGCAGTGTGCTGCGCGTTTTAAACCTTGCCAAGCGATAGTGCTTTCGCCGCTTTTCATTCTTATAAGTGTGTATGTGCAGCACTATCTCTGCTGTTACTTTTTGTTACTCCGCTGTCCATCTTTGCCGTAAGAGTAGACGCAATAGATTTCATTCCGTGATTTTTTTTTTTTTTTATAAGTTGGTTTTGTTGGAAAGGAAGGCGCAGTAGCTGTCACACTTCGCGGTGGACACCTTTTACAGTTAACGGCGTACGGTTGGGAAGTACGTATGTCCTCCGTTCGAATCCCTTCAACTCGACTGTTAGGTGGATAATAAATGGTAAACAAAATGTATGACACCTCCCAGAACGCTGCAAAAAGAACGGTTGCGTTACAGTTTTGAATCGAAATTTACGTGCGTATTTTTTTTCGGAACTTTGGAACGATGCTGTTTTTTTTACAAGTATGGCGACTACATACAGGAGCTGTATACAGCATCACGTGAAATTTTCTCATATGGCAGCCATCCCCGCATCTAGTGGTCAATATGTCCTCCGGTTAGAATCAGTCAATAGGAGCGGCTCTGATTGATTGTTTTGCGATATGATCGATGCGTGAACAGTAATCGGCACTAGTAAACAAAACGTTTTATTTATTTATTTATTTAGTTTTTTTTTTTTTGGGGGGGGGGTTATATCACAAGCCCGAGGCGTAAATACTCTTCGAGCTTATGTTCCCTCATTTTAGATTTTTTTTTTTCGGGAATCTAACGGACGGATGAATTTTGTGTACGGATTTTTTTTTTTTTTTTTAATTTTCCTTCATACAAAACTCATAAACGAGTGTGCGCGTTTGCTGCAGCTGGCACCATTCACGGATTTCTGCTTCTGGTACTGCGTGTCCCCCCCCCCCCCCCCATTCCTCTCTCCGCTAATGAAGCTCGCTGTTATGCGTGCACGACCGCCGGCTGTTGGAAGTTGCGCGCGCTCCAGAACGATGAGTCATCCTGAGGTTGCTAGTTTACTTAGTAGTAGCGCGTACAACAGCGGCACGACCGCACGATCAATCATTTTGATTGAGCGGCTGCGGCTGCAGCTTCAAAGCGCGCTCACCCATTCGGATGAATGGGTATTGGCCGCTGTCGTCAGGATGCCTGCAGTGTGTGAATATAGCACGCCTTTAACAAACGGAAACTATAGTTTTGAAGTGTACCGCACGCGAAGTGCGCACTGTGTGCTGCGTGAGGAGACTCATAGTCGTGTAGGGAGAGAGAGGCAGGCGCATTTCGGTAGGCTTCGTTGCCCACCTGTGCGGTGAAGAGGATGAGGAGGAGCCCCTCTTTGTGGCAGGAAATGCGTTCAGGGTGCCGCGGTTACTGTGCGCGTCGTCAAATTTGGGATAGCTCAGCTGTGACAACGACGGACGTAATGTCATGAGACGATTCGCTGCTGCTGGATATACTTTTCGACGTCGCAAGAACGGACCTATAGTGTGGGTTGCTACGTTAACGTGCGTCGTTTGAAAGTGTTTTCTGTAAGAGTATATGGCTCCTGGCCAAGTTTCACGTGCTCTCGCCAGCGCGTCACGAACACTTTTCCCCGTACCTTGAAGCAGTTGCGCCGTTCGACATCTGTAGTTCCCGGCTTGTAATTCCGATCTATTTTGGCGCCATTTATATCCCGTACCACCCTTCGATTGCGTGCGTAGTGCTCACTACGTGAACGTTTTTTTCGGCTAGCGAGTCTAGAGCTACTGGATGTGGACAACTTATCTGGTCACTATACGAGAGCCTTGAGTCGTTATTGCGCCTGGCGGGAACCCGCTCGAGCGGCGCTGCGACAAGCGTATCTCATTCGCGCGCAGCAAGCGAGCTGTGACCAAGCACGACTGGCCGTCGAAAACTTGCTCTGCCGCGGCACCCTTTTGAGCCTCGAAAGGTTGCCGCGGCAACCTTCGGCGAGATGCTGATTTTAAACGTTGCAGTGGACGGCAGTGTTAGGAATCGTCTTTGGAGGAGGACTTGGCGTACCCCAACATCAAGTCGCGCAGCCAGACTCGCACGCATGAAGCTCCCTCCAGTAAAAAAAGTCTCTTCTGTAAGGTTTCATTAGTAGTACCATGGCAAAAAGGGACACATCCGGCTTTTTAATGTTTCAGCGGTGTGTCATGGCAAGAAGGGAACTCATTCGGCCTTTTCGCAGCGCCGTAGTCGCTCACATCGGCAGCCTTCTGGAAGGTTCAGTAGCACTGCACGTCCTGGCGGGCGCTGGCGGCTGACTGGCTCCGCTTCTCGTGCGACCGGCGGGCGCCGGAGCCAGCGGCTGTTGCGAGCTCGGCTGTTGGAGCTCGCTGTTGCGTGCCCGCTGCATTGTTGCTGCCGCGGTAGCTGTACTACAACTGCACTACTGCGCAGCGCTTATATCACCAGCGCCAGCCGCCCGAAATCGATCTCCTCCGGCGGCGCGCGCGTCCGGGGCGTGCGCTTGAGGCCTCTGTTTATGCCGCACAGCTTCGATGTGGCGCCGGCTTTTCAGCGACGCTCGTCTTCAACTTGTCGCGCAGAGTATGCGGGGCAACTACTCATGCGAGAGATAACGCGACAGAAAGCATTTCATTTTTTTTTTTTTTTTTTTTTTTTAATGTTCATCGCTCTCGCGTCGCCTCTGCTTTGCCAAATACGCCTAGACAGGCTGGCTGCTACTAAAGCGGTTGTTTGCATAAATATGCATGAATTCCTGACCGCCAGAGCAGGGGGTGCCTCACCATGAAAGAATTTGTAGGATGCCTCGGTGCCAGGCACTCCTGGAGAGTAGCTGCCAAGCCCAGCGGGTAAGGAAAAGGACATTGCGGTCAGGAGAAGAGCTTACCCCCATAGCACGCACGGTGGTGTGCGTCGATTTTCACGCGGCGCAGCACAAGTAACTTTCGAAGAACAACAAAACGTCTTCTGTGGGGACATTTGAGTGGCCGGCTTTAATCGTATTATATGAGCTTCCAACCGGAACTTCGATGATTCGGTTGCCTGCGCCACGTAGTACACGAGGGGATGGCGGCTACTGCGTAGTCTCTCCCCCCGAGCACGTAACGCGGTGGAGACGCGCTCTCGCTGGCGACGTGCGCGGGTTTTGCGAGCATCGATTTGTTGGTTGCCTAACGGCGAGAGCCCTGTTTTTGGCATACTTGCTCTTTCTGCGGAGGTTCACACGGACGCTCTTTCTTATGCGCCGGTGGCGCGTTTTTAACGAAAGATGAAATATTGCTCCGGGCACAAATGGCTCGGTTGACTGGTCGCTGCGGGCTGGCCTTGATCAAACGGAACTGGAGCGCCACTGCGCACTGGTAAATTGATAGCGTCGGCGAAGTTCAGTGTTCGCACATACGTGCATGTTTTCGGTACACGCGGATATATATATATTCCCATAGCTAAGTGCACAGAAGGTGACACTAATGTGAAATAGTGGGGGGAAGGAGTTCGGGAGAGCAGCCGTGCGAATATATTTGCTGTCCCTCTTCATGTGGTCAGTCGTGCAGTGTAACATATCAAACTTTAACGACACTCACCGCTGCAGAATAAACTCGCTTGGAAATAAATTCATCAGTCGAGTTGGACACTTCTCGCTCTTCGGCGCTTCGATGGCGGTGCGGTCAATTGGGAAGGGAATTCGCATTTTTATTCAATGTTTGCATTTCCCGGGTGGCTCACGGTTGTAGAGGCTTACAGTGAACGGTGGTGTTCACTTCTGCGCGTTTAGTTAATTGTTCATCACGCCATCGTAAGCTTTTTTTGGGAGCTCGCGACAGCTGAGCGACTCTTCGCGTCAATAGCGGCTCATGCGCAAACGCCGCTGTGGGCGAGGGGGAGCCCTAACATCGGGCTTCAAAAATGAGACGTAGCTGCCTCTCCTTAATTCTTTCCTTCATTCGAGGGACCCCCTCCCCCGCCCCTCCGAGAAGTCTCAAAATTTTAACAATCCACTAATTCCCCAGCGGAAAGGCTAATTTGGACTATAACTTTAAATTCGGTTAGGCGAAGTCACCACTCACCTCCCTTTCCGTAGAGTCCCTAGTAGGGACCCTACTTTCCGACTTTGACTTGACCCCCCCCCCCCCCCCCGAAAAAAAAAAGGCTGTGGCTAAAGGTACGTCGGACGGACCCGATCAATGGTCTTAAAGGTACGTCCGACGGACCCGGTGCGTTTTTCTTCGGGATCCGTTGGACGGATCCGGGAAATATTTTTTAGAGGTACGGCGGACGGACCCGATCGGTAGGGTTCTTCCGACGGACCCAACGCATTTTTCTCCGATATGGGACTTGGGATCCGTCGGGAAAGCCGGACGGATCCTAGAGATGTGGTCGTAGCAACATGGTAGCCATATGTAGCCAAATCGAAGTTGGTATGAGGTGTACGCATGGTGTACGTGCGAGGTGCAAGAAGTATATGTACTACATACTGTATGCGTGAAATGTGAAATTACAAAGAATAGTACAGTGGCAAGAATAGTGCCTAGAATGGGTGATATACTACGTGATGGCATGATGATAGGTTTACGTGAGTTGGACCGCGGCAGGGTGGCAAGCACGAAGAGCGCAAGCGCATGTAATCGCGGTGTTGACGGCCAGCCCGCGGCCCGCACGCCCGCTCATTTGGTCCTCGTTATCATGTTGATTAACGTCTACGACGGTCGTTATGTAATTATGTAGTTTTGATTCTTCAAAGTTTCCTCACTTCCATATGTGATGAGATGCGTCACGTAACGCATCGCTTCCTGCTCGCATTGAGGTTTGGTGCTGCAAGTTCTACGTAGTACAGGCGGCGCTGAAAAAGCTGGGCACCGCCGGCGTGTCTCTAGCCCAAGCATCGCGTCATTCGTGTTTGTTGTACAACTGGAGGTGTGGTTTGTGCTTACCGTGAGATGCTGTGATTACGGATTACGCCCTACTAGAGTGCTGTGTGAGACTACGAAGAGTGCTGTGATGAGTGCGCCGATGTCCGGACGGACATCAGTGTGTCCGTTCATGATCGGCGGTGTTGCACGTGCATGTCAGTGTTTATTAGGTGCAGTGGTAATTTATTTACACGCACTGTGCAACAATCAGACGAAAGTAAGTCATCGACAATTTGTTAGCCTGCACTACAGAGCTCAAAACTTGGAAAATGGGAATGCACATGATGCAGTTTTCGCATGTTGGAGTGGACCGAAATATAAGTGCCCAGCCCACACCGCCGGGATGCGCATTCCTACAGGTGAAATGGTTCAGGTTTCTGTAAAATAGCTGCCTGGCACAGCACCTTTCGAAATTTTCAGGCTTTTGTACTATTGTTGTAGGCCACTTTATCATAATAGAGGAACGAATATGCTTTATGTGCTAATGACTAGTGTTTTTTCAACATATTATGTTCATTTCTTTTTTCGCTTTTCCTTAATTCCCTTTGTTTTTCATGCTAGAAAAACACAAATAGTACACTTTTAAACTTATCAGTCCAAAGCTGAACATGGATATCTGCCATGCATGTGACAGCTTTAATGCTAGAAAGGTTGACATGTATAGCATGTACGTACACGCTGCGACATCTTAGTGGCACGTTCGGCTACTTGCCCCAAGGTCGTGATGTTTGATACCAGTGATGGCAGTCGCACTTTGGTGCAGGTGAAATGCAAATGCTTCTGTTTTCTGCAAGATGTCAATGCAAAGTACAAAGCCTGGGCAGTCAAATTAGTCTGGAGCTCTCCACTACGGTATTCTTCATAGCTACATATGTCACTTTAGGATGTGAAACCCTACATGCCACAGGTAGGCTGCATTGTTTTTTAGGCTGCATTGTTTTTTAGATTTTGTAACCTCTCATCTATGTTTTGCAACATTTGGCTAATTTTAGTTCCCAAACAGTTGCTAAAGATGAAACCGAAGCAGTTCTTGGCATGGTTTGCTGCTTAGATTAATTTGCTAATTGCAGTTCTTTGAAACTTGCATCAATGCTGGACAGTTCAAATAGCAAGCAGTTGAATAACAGAAATGATGTGGATCATGCATTTCAGTTCTGACAAGTGGAAAGTAATGGTCCCCTCCTTGCATGCATAGGTGCCTTTAGACAAATACATACTCAGGTGTGTGATTGTGACGCATATCAAGGGTCAACAGAAAGCCATGTGGAGCCAGTGTGATATTCTTCATGAAGGCTAAAGTAAAATTGTACAACAGCTGCTGTACCATGCAGAAAAAAATTGATCATTTAGTGTATGATTAACTGACCAAGAATAGCATCTTACTCAGAGTATGATGTGATATATATCTGGTTTAGCATCCCAAAATAACTACGGCTATGAGGAACACAATAGTTGAGGGCTCCGGTATAATTTCGACCACCTGGGGTTCTTTTACATACTGACACCGCACGGTGCATGACAGCCTATTGTTTCGCCTCTATTGAAATGCCTCTGCTGTGGCTGGAACCAAATCTGCATCTTTGGGTTCAGCAGCCAAGCACTCTTAACTACTGAGCCAGCACAACGAGGCCAAGTATCAAAATGCATGCCATTACATTTCCTTCTAGCCTGTGGTTTTCTTCACAGAACTAATGTATACAAGGAAAAGTAAATAGCAAGAAAACACTAGTTTTATTGCACATTATATTCACATTTCAGCAAACATTCTCTAGGAAAAAATTTCTCATACTGTTTGCATGGAAACCATGAACATCTTACAAAAACAAAACAATGCACTTACTCCACTCCAATTATTAATGGGCAAGGTTGCATCTATGCTACTACACTGCACTTATCACAAAACCACAAGCCCCATCTGCTTTGGCCAATCACTTGATGAAACTAACGGAGACAGATGTCACACACCACAGACTGGTCGTCTCGCAACATATCTCTGCATATGTTACATTTCAATTTCATGCCTTTCCACTTAGCTTCAACTGTTGCCAGCATTACTAGTTACCCATCTTTTCTGAAATTCCTTTTTTACGCTGTTGGGATCAGCATCCTTGTTAACGATGGTCTCTGGAATTTTCGATGCTATCATTTTCACATCTTCCTCATCTGGAAGAACGAAGGAAATGACAAGTGTTGAGCAGAAAAAAAATTAGGGAGACTCCTAATCTCCACCTGTAAGGGTATGGTGTGCCAGCATTAATGGTTCTTGTCTGCAGATCCCACTGTGGATTCCCGTTAATTTACATGCCCTTTGCTACAAACATAATTACTAATTCCTTAATTCATGTCTCTGTTATCTCAGATATACTCATTAGCATACGGTCGTAGGCTGCCCTGTTAGGTGATAGACAACCTGGCATAGACCTCTGTAAGCCTCAACCTTTCTTAATTGGAGCTGAAACGTCGCAGAACATATTTCAAATATAACTTTGTAAGCTTGACTTAACAGCTCCTGCCATGTTGTGTGGCCTCGTGACATATGGCTCGTGGCACTTTTGGCTTGTGCACAGGGGTCATCTGTTAAATACTGGTTAACATGCATGACAAATACATTTTCACACGAACTGGTGGCAAATGGTCAAGTGGTGCACTGCAGATTCTGAAATGTATACCTAATATGCATGCAAGGATCGCACCATCACATAACATGATCAAGAGTTCTATCAGTAGCTGTAGTTACATAGCATTTCAATGCCCATTAAAGGGCCACCTCAGACAATGGTTGTTGTTACCACAAGACCTGTTCTAACAGCGTACTGACACCATTCCACTGAGCGATGGACATGTATATGCACACCCTAGATAGCTCATGATTGTGGATCTCATTTATTTCTATGACTTCCAAGGAGTTCCTGTCGTCAGAAACCCTACACTTTATGAAATCGGGACAGTTGTCTTGAAAGGTGATGAAAGGAAATAACTAGGTTACCTTGACGCAATGCTAAATTACAGAGGGTGAATATGCTGCATGAAGATACCAAGAAGCTTGTACAAAGAAAAGTGAGAGTGAAATGGCAGGATTTTTGAAACAATGAAATAAACTACAAACTATACTTGTCAAACCTGTCATTAAGGAATGGAAATCATGCAGTAATCAAAAACACAACACGGAGGCCATTTTAGGTCATCTTCATAAAACACATATCCACACCTCACACACAGCTTCATACTTATGAAAGAGGACAAACCAATATGCAAGGAGTGTGGAGATGAACTAACAATAAACCATATCTTACACGTGCGCCAGAGTCGAGAAAATAAGAGGAAACATTTTGTACAGTTTTGCAACAGATCCTTTTCCATACCAGCATGATTCTAGGAGAGACGTGCAAATTTCCTGCATTTTTGGTTTCCTAAAATGTTCCTAAACAAGCTACATCCTAAAGAACATTTTAGTCATTACACACAAAATAAATACATTAAACCTTGTTCTTGGTGCATGGCAGGATTAGTTGCTTATGCACCATAAAAATCAATACAATGCTGTAAGGTATACCTTGGTTAGCTATTTTATATGAGACAAGCTTTCGGTCTGGTGTGGTCCTTATTCACGTGACAGCCCTGTCATGAGGGTCTATGTCCCAGCGATCGGAAAGTGACCTATTCCAATAATTCTACAAACTGAAGGCGATTCTACAGATTTCTAAAGACTGGAGTGCTCAACTGTTTTATCAACGTCCGCCTGCTTTGACAGCCTGGAGTGAAACTGTTGAAGAGAATACATTTTTTAACATTTAACGCGTTTCTGAAGGCGTTGCTTTCAATTACGGGGCCCACAAAAACCAGCTGAATGTCAAACGCCGCCTAGGTAGGCTTTCTAGCTAGACAGCGGTGTAACGTGGAAAATCGCTCCGCCGGTCCATCGCTGGCGCCGCTGACTTGACAGGCGAACTGTTCAAACTTATATCTACAGACCACACCTGAAACACTGAATTGCGCATGATCAAGGCAGAATTTCTCTAACACTGAGCACTAGTAACTATCGATTTCGCGCCAAATATTGTGAAAATCTGTCCTCTCTTCGATCATTGATACGTCCACGGTTGAACATTTATGCGCCTCGGGGTAGGCCAGCCGTTGGAACATGGATGCGTGGTTGTAGCAACGATCACTTGCATGGCACACTCTGCAAAATTCCAAGAGTCAGCTTCTGCAACGAAATGTGCAGCGCACATTTTCTACCGCGTACCTAAGTCCGGCGATGCATGCATATCGATCCCGATCGTTTCAAAGCTGCGCGGCCGTTCAGTCGGGTCACGCTAACCTCGAGCATGCGGAGGTTTAAACTAAATGTACGCAAAATTCTAACGACAAGAAAAAGATGCAGGCTAAGCACAAAGAACATTGCTGTTCACATGGAAATCGGATCATTCGCGCTTCCGTCTTTCCGGTTGTGCACTCTTGCGGTGCGGTGCAGTAGGTCTTCGCCTCGACGAGTCGATGTGCAGCTCGCCGCAGTAGCAGCGCAGGCCTCTAGTAGATTCGTCATGTCTTCTGCCACGACTCTGAGGTAGAATTTAAACGAAGAATTTAGCTAGAAACATCCTGTTTCCTCGGTCTGCATGTGAGGAACAAGCATAATGCCATTTCCCATACATACTTTGGACTGCTGAATGTTCTGCACGGCGAGGTGCGTGTGTGTTGTGCCAGCGCTAGATCTTCGGAGGTCGATGCACGACCTAAGACAGCGTAAATGCTAGGAATAGCTCGCTCGCATTACGGGCAGATCGAAGTGATAGTTTAGTGCGAAGCGAAAGCTGCTCGTGAATGTGCGTATCTCGATGCCAGCTGGTGGAGTTGGTGCAGTACGTAGCATTGCCTGCAGCTAATGTGCGTGACAGCGATGCTTGCCGTACACAACCCTAAGTGAAGACCGTATTATATGTTAGAGCGGATGCACTCTTCGTAGCACCTCATCGAGAGTCCGGCTAGCTGATATCATAGAGGATAAGATTCATTCAGGCGTAGCAAGCGGAATGTGGCCGCGTTCGACGTGCATATAGCCATGAGCCTGTATATCGACGTCCGCCGTATCTTTACGAGAATCGAATGGATACGTCGGACGTACCTTTAGACACTTCGAAAAAAAAATTCAAGTGCTGCCAACATCGGGCGCGTGCGAAATGCATGCAATGAAAGACTTAAGAGTGAAAGCTCCTTTTCACAACCAAAGCAACTAAACCCCTTGACCTCGATTTATTCTCGTCAGCCTAGAGTAGCAGCAGTGTGTCATAACTGGTGTACCCAATCTTTGATGGGGACTTGAACCATGCATGTAATTTCATTAGTGGGGTACTAGTAGGCTTTTAACATGTTCGACAAGAGTTTTATCATAATGAATGTGTCGGCGCGCTGGCTCAAAACAACTAGTTTGGCAATTCAGTTTAACCACGTTAAAACCCAAGCACTTTTTTTACTATGGATCCCAAAAGCTATGTTGCTATATGTTATGTCCGCCATTCAATTCAAAACGGTGGCAGCTTGTCTATTTCGGTTGGACATCACGAGTCTAAATCAACTGGCGGCGTCCTTGGTGGTGCTCTTTTCTTTCTTGTGCCGTCTTCGTTGCACTGTAGTGGTTTCAAGTCATGAACCAAGTCGCCCCGCTAACCGCCATTCTAATGGCAGCAATTTCTCAATTGAATTTTCTCGCCAGTAAAGACTTATCCAGAAAGGGCCAGAGAACCACTTTTTACTCTGAACAATTGTCATGTCCTTTTAAGCCCTGGGTTGAACCGTGGAACCTGATTGTGATGCTCGCTTGGCACGCTTGTAGGGTGTTGATGGTCCTTTGTAGCGGGAAAGTGAAGCCACAGGTGCAGTGTAGTTGCTTGTAGATATGGTCTTAACTGTTGCATGCTTCTTCTTTTTTTTTCTCATTGACGCAGGAGAACCCGGCGTGCCTAAGTGCTGTCTTGTCTAGGTGACGGCGTGCAAGACGTGAACAGTGCAGGCCCTCAGGAGCCGCTAGGGTTTAAACCAGCAGTCACCGTGACACGAATGCTGTCACTGCGATTGGTCTCCTGCCGGTTTCTCAAGCAGCCATAGAAGGGAACTACTTGTGCCGTCTCAGTGTTGCCATGTAACTCACTCATCCATTGTGCTTCACCAAGTGTGTTGTGTTCCTGTGATCAGTTATTCATCACTTCGTCTTAGTAGCATCGTCACACAGACCCGTGAGTATATGTTCCTGGCACATGTGACTCGTGTACATGTTCTGGTGGGGTAGCGGGGGTTGGCAAAGATGCGTACCGCTAGTATACTCCCGGACAAGAATATAGTCTCTTTATAAATTTTGTGGATCGGGCTCTGGAATATTATACCATTACGGAAATATTCACATTATTATATCATGATCTACAACATAAGTCAGTACGACATTAGTGTAGTGCATTTTCAAATCTGTACAATATGCCGAGCAAACAGGATGGCTGCGGCGTCTGTTGGGAATCTCCTGAAGAGTATGTCGGCTGCTTCTGCTGCGTCTACCCGATGGTTTCTGCAGGCTTTCACAATGCGCTTGTTTCAACAATGTACGTAGCTCGTGATACTAATTAACTGCACATTTACATTCACTAAAGCCTTAGGTATCCTGACGAAAGTTATTCTTCATCAATGGCGGCTCGAAAACTATAATTTCAAGCGAAGGTTGAACTGAAACCGTAACTAAGGCCAGAAGTGCCAGAACTACATGTTGTACTAACACCGTGATTGAAGCTCCACCTCCATAGCCAGAAAAAGTTGACCGAGAGTATAATGCCTCCTTTCTTGGTAACATAGACATGGTTATGGTTGTTTTACAGATCTCTTTTGTGTTTAGGCTGAAAATTTTAGAATGAAGAGCCACTAAAAGGGGGTGCATTGAGGCTAAGAAAAGCTGATGATACTGATAGGATATTGAATCACCCATCATCATTCTGCAAAAACTTTCAATCTAGCACTCAAGATTAAAAATGGGCAGTGTTTTCCCGCTCAACTCGTACACTAGCCCGAGGGAGGAAAACATTAAGGCAATGGATAGATGCCGTGTTCCGCTCACGAAAGCATTACCAGCCCACCTGACTCGCTTGTTTACTTTTGTTTTCAATGCCCAGTTTTATGGATTGGTTTGTGGCATGAAAGTGTGAATTTTTAAAATTGTCTTATGAATAATTCGCTCTTTTGAGGACATGCGCATGCTGTGCACGCTTAGCAGCATTTGCTCTGCATAATGCGTGCATTTGATAGCCTCTTTTTGAACCCCGTTTTGGGACCCTTGAAAGATGCTTGTGCTCTTGATACTTCAGGTGTGGAAATGATGAAAAGGGTATTGATCACTAAATCACTATTCTAAATCTCAACGGTGTGTAATGGATATATATATATATATATATATATATATATATATATATATATATATATATATAAGCAGATAAATGATGGGGAAATGAGGGTGCTCGTTATAATACATGAAGGAAAGAAGCCAACAGTCGGCGAGGCCAAGGAAAGCATTGGGGATTGTACTTTGTCTTCTTTTTTTATTTTATATATATATATATATATATTGTTGAATATTCTGGGTGCCGCTTTCATGGTCTTCACGGCAAGACATCTGGGCCATCCCACTGACTCCGGGGGAGGGACGTATACGGACAAGAATCGCCCATTCTTCCCCGCGGGGTACGGCTGTGTGCGCGTGTGTTGTGTGGTCGGTGGGTGGCGCGCGAGAGGGACGCTCGTGCGCGTGGTCCCTTCAAGTGGAAGACAGACACTTAGCGTTTACAGAGTAGTGCAGTGGTTCATTGAGATGCTCTCCGACCAGTGTCTTTATGAGTGCAGTTTGGACAATTAAGTCATGTTGTTGTTTTAAGTTCTCCCCAACGTCTTTGAATAAAGAATATATATATATATATATATATATATCACTGAGCATGGAGATGAAGACAGGAGGTGACACAAGCTTAAGAATTCTCTTTTTTTTCGATAAGTTTAGGGATCTAGGTTTTGTGGAAGTTCTTGCAGGATCACCAGGTTTAGTGTACAGTGTTCTGCAGCCTTATCGGATTATCGGAACCCTTTTGAAAAATTCGCCCGCCTCAACCAGAGGTACGTTTGCGATGAAACCATGCAGAAAGCTTGCACGTTGTTGACCCTTTTGTAATGTAGCAAGTCTTACAGTGGTGCTTACCTGATTTGGCCCTGCGTGATGAGAAAGCAGAACCGTCAGACAAGATTGAAGGAACGAAAGATGCGAACCGTAATTTTCTGGCGAAGGGCAGCGGTAACGCCACCTGGCATCATTACGAAAACGTGCTGTGCTTGCCTTGGCACTTTAAAAAAGCAGCACTTTCCTCCTGCGATTCCAGGTGGCTCCACTATTGCCTTTTGTCGGAAACTCTGTGTTGGCGTCTTTTACTCCTCAGTCTTGTTGCAGACTGCTCTAGTTTTTCATCCTGCACAGTCAAATCAGGTCAGCACCACGGTCAAACTTACTACGTAACAAAAGGGTCAACAACGCGCAAGCTCTGTGCGGTTGTGGCACAAATGAGCCTCTGGATGAGGCAGAAGAATTTTTCAAACGGGTTCCAATGAAGTTGCAGAACACTCTGTACTCTGAATAGTACCACACATCAGTTGCATCTTGTAGTTACGTGTCTGAGCCTGTAATTCATTTGGTATGTGTGTGCGTGCGTGTCACTAGGCAGCTTTCAAGTACTGTCAAGTTTAGTGCCCAATTTGATCAGCATGCATAAAGATCACTGTGTGGGGTCAATTCTTCAAAATTGAGGAAGCATTGCATAAATTCTGCTTTTAATGTGCAAGTCATTTGTATTTCTTCTTTATTTTTTAATTTACAGAAACCAAAGCAACTTCCAGCATCATGACTGTTGAAAGAACAAGTTTAATAATGAAACCATAAAATGAACAGTTTAGTGGAAGCAGCTATGAAGGAGCAAGAGCAATTTATACTGGCCCAAACACATGGCCTGGGGTTGCAAATAAAACAGATAGTATTTCTTGCATGGATGCTTTCTGGTACACGAAGAAACGACATGGTATGCAAGTGGTCACAGTTTTGAAAGATGAAGTATTGACAAATGCTATTGGTAAGGGGCTGCTGTTTTGTCATGCTCCTTATTCGTGCTCCTTATATTTGAGCGTTTATATCTTGTACAAAATTATTCTTATTGTGGCTCAGTTTTGGCTTTGGGGATATAAGCCCAATACTACAGATGTTTTGAACCATTTTCACTGTGCACTGGCTTGGCATACAGACCTAGCCTGTTCAGTAGACCTGTGTAGCTTTTTTTTTTTTTTCCACGCTTTTATTAGTGCTTGGGTGTGAACTGCGGCATTCTCGATTAGGCGCAATTTGCAAAGGCTGCAGACAGCCATTAAATGTTGTGGTGATAACAGACCCTGTTCATGCAAATTGTAGTTACGGTGCTCGACTACTGTGCCATACGATGCGGCCGCTTTTCGGTGTCGGCGAAAAGCAAGGCGCCAGTGTGCTGTGCGATGTCAGTGCACGCTGAAGAGGCCCATGTGGTCGAAATTTCCGGAGTCCTTTACTACGATGGTGTCTCTCATAGCCTGAGTTGCTTTGGGACGTTAAACTCCACGAACCAAACCAAATTGGAATAGTCCCCGATGGAGGTGCTCTTATTCTAGAAACTCTGTAACAGGGTGAGAATTTGTGCAGTGCACGCTTGCCTTTAAAAAAAAGAAAATAAGCTTAAATTTCCTGCAGTGCATGGTTTGGAATGGATGGCACACGGGCTTCTCTCCCTCTGCAGTTTGCCAGAAAGGAGAGTCTAGAAGCTCTTGTTTTTCATTGGCTGTCAGACTGGAGCCTTGCCAGATTGAGCTGGCGTCTCATTGAAGTGAATTGTGCCGATGAATATGACCTTACTTGTCAGCTGCCCTCGCATCACATTTTCTCCTGCTTTCCTTCCTGTGGGTGAGCAAGAGTTGAGGCGTACTAGTCACTGCGGTGGTTGCCGTGCTTTAGACCACATTTTGGGAGGTTGCACATTTATTGCAGCGATTCTCGAGTCCTAATTGAGCTGCTTAATAGACCATGTCCTTTTGTGGCAATACAAAGACTTGGTATGAATGTCAGGCTTTTGTTTCGATTTGCTACCAGCTCTTTTGCAACCTTTTCCTGGGTGTAAGACCTGGAAGCAGCGGGATTGGCTGTTGTGTAATAGCGCTGTACCACTTGCTTATTGTTTACTTAATACGGTCTTGTAGGCTTGCAAGTGCATCATTTGCAATTCGAGCTCACCTTCACTCTTCCTCCCTCCTTTTTTTTTTTCATCCTGCTAAAGGTCAGGTGCAGTGGACGGCGACTGCCAGGCTGGCCTGCGAGTGTAACGTCACAGCTTGAGGATGCGCAAGCCCACCTTTTGCACAGACGTCACAGTTGCTGAAATGACCTCGGCTAATCAGGTAAGGCGACACATGAAAATAAGCAAGCCAAGTTTGTTTGAAAATCAGCGCTTTTTCCAGGAAGGTATCTATACGGCCTTTTCTGTCACCTGTGATTACCATGCAGCCGATTCGCAGAGTTTCGAGCCATCTTGAATCTCGTGAACGAATCCTGAATGAATTTGCTGCTGCTGTGTTGGTGCATACACTTTTTAATGCCATGCTTTTTGGAGTCTGGAGCCGCTTTGTGCCATATGTATGCACTATTCACTCTTTCAAATCGTTGAGGAGTGTGTATCATAACGTTGCTCACTGTTTTGTTGCTCTTTTGAAAATGCTGGCTACTTGTCTTTCATACTGAAAATACTGGCTACTTGTCTTTCATACTTTGCTCTGTTAGGTTACAGGTCTTTGCTGCTTGAGTACCCTTTCTAATCCATCAGCTTTGCAGAAATATTGTGTCTAGCTGTAGCAGCCAGCACAAATTGAGTGTCATATTTACTGGGAGCACTTGCAGATAAGCACGTCTGTATATTTGTTCTAATAGTATTTTCCTAACAAATGTGCCTCCCCCTCTTCTAAATTTTTTTATTATTATGCAGAAATATGTCGAGTGTGACGCTTTCTATTCTCTTATCAAAAACAGGTCTGCAGGATGTGAACAATGCGAAGTAGGTATACTTTTTGGGCTGTCACGTGGAAAGTGAAAAATTTTCTTTTCCGAACGCCTGATTGCTCGTTGCAGAACCTGGAGGTGTGTGGTGAGAGCCGCATGGACCGGGTGCGCAAGCTGCTCGGCTCACCGCTTGCCCGGCGCAAATCTGGCGCTTTGGCATTGCGCATCTTTGGTGCACCCCTCGACTCCCTTGCTCAGCAGGGTTCGGTGCCATTTGTGGTTGTTCGCCTTTGCCAGTACATTGAAAGCACAGGTGCGGAGCAGTTTTGTCACCTTCTTTGCGTTGCTGACATGCTTGCTGGGTTTTTAGCAGCATTGAATAATAATGTGGTCTTAATTTTTACTTGGCAATGACTTTCAGTGGATTTTGTGATACATGGGCCACTGGCGTGTTTTTGATCACCTTAGTGCAGAAATGTATTGAAGGTCACACACACACGTTTCCGTGTTTGGTTTATTAAGCTATGTACACACACACTTGTTTGCTGAGCGCTGCAGGCATAATGAATGGTTGAATGCCTTGTGGATCTCGTGTAGTGGCTGCACAGTGGCATTTAATGCCTAAAGTGAGGATAGCTAAGCCATCTTAATCGTGTACTGGCACTTGTACTTGTGAGTGACACTAGTGCTGAGAGAAGGCTACTATAGACCTCTCTTACCTTCTGTCCTATTGTAGACGTTAGCGCAGTCGCTGAATATTTTGCGCTTAATAAATATAGCAGTAATATATTGTCAGCCTGAGTCATCAGTTTACAGTGCTTTATTAGCTTGTTTAGTTAGATTGATGCCAGTTTTCAGACTTAGCCTGATGTTGCTGGACAAGAAGGTTAAACTTTTTGGGTTTATAGAAATTGCTAATGGCAACTTCAAACCCATGGTAGGGGGCATTCTCTGAACCCATTAAGAAACAAGATGTTTAGGAATCCTACCGCCTTGCTTCAATAAGAACTCTGTATCTGAACCTAAATTCTATTTTTAAACAGCTGTTCGGTTTCAGTGGCAATAAAACATGCTCCGAATTGCCACTAGGAATTCAACACAAAACTGGACATGTCAGCAAGGCGTAAAGGCCATACATTCTACGATGACATGGAAAGTGCCCGCATCTTGCAAATACTTTGTCTTCTCTCAAAATATTGCACTTACACAAGGTGTTCTCTAACATGCCCTCTTAAGATATGAGTTAGTAATTTTTTTTTGTTTTTGGCCTAGAATGGCTACTCGTTTTTCTTGTCACTTCTTTAAGAAAGGGAAGGAATATATTTTATGCATTCATTGCATGTGGGTAGTAGGGTTGGGAATTCCTGCCTCGTTGTTGCTGCCTGAGTTCCACTGCCTGTATTCTCTCGTTTTTTGTTTTTCTGAAGCCTCACTGTTGTACAGAGTTGCACTCTGCTCAAAGTTACAGCGGAGAAAGGATTTGGCAAGTGCAGGAGCACGTGCAGTGACTGTGTTCTGGTGCGCAAGCTCAGGCTAAGGCTTGGTTGCAGGCATGGGTCAGGAGGGCATCTTCAGGGTGAGCGGAAATGCGCGCTTGGTTGAGAAGCTGCGCTGGAGCTTTGACCAGTCTGGTGATGCACCCCTGGAGGCTGAAGGAGATGTAGCAGCGGCTGCTGCGCTGCTCAAGCTGCTCTTTCGCGAGCTGCCTGAGCCTCTAGTGCCCATCGATTTGCACCAGGCATTCCTGAATGCCATCCAGGGTAAGCGTATGAAGGAATTTTTATAGTCTATGTTTAGTGTAATTAGCAGGCGCAAGAAAATATATGGATTTTTTTTCTTTTTTTTTTTTCAACCAAGAAATTCAGTTCTTGGAGTACAGCAAAAAATGCTTCAAGACTGGATTAGGGTCGTAGGTGTCGTTGTGCCATTATCTTTTGAGCCACGCCTATAGTTGGTACCAGTCTTTGGGGGACAACTGAAAAGACTAACAAAAGGACCTAGGCTGGGGTGTTCGTTGGTGTGGTTGCATCATTAACGTTTGAGCTGTGCCCGTGGTTCGTTGTTTACCGATCGTAAATTTTGGCTGACCACTCGTGATGTTGGGGCCTTTGCAGCTACTGTGCACGACAAGGAAGAGTGCACCCGACGCCTCAAGTGCCTGGTGGAGCAACTTCCACCAAGCAACTTTGCTGTGCTCAAGTACCTCTGCCACTTTCTGAGCCGTGTGGCGGAGCTGGAGGAGCACACTCGCATGACCCCCAGCGCCCTGGGAATTGTCTTTGGGCCTAACATCTTCAGGTGAGTTCTCTTTGGCGCGCCGACATCACAAACCAAGACCCTCCACTCACTGATTTTGCTTGACTCTTGTCTGAAGCTGCGCAATGCTCATGCATCCTTGTGTCTGCGTTGAAGAAAGAGAAGGTCGGCTTCATAATGCTTGTGTATATGTCGAAGAAGCAAGAGGTCGGCTCAGACATGCTCATGTATGTGTTGAAACTGAAGTTAAGGCTGCTTCTCGATGCTGGCTGTGTTTTTCTGCTCACCAAAGAAAAGCTAAATAAGGCCTTATCGTGTGTTTGACTGAGAGAAGTGGATGCATGTATGTGTCTTGCCCTCTTCCTTGTCAGAAGCTAGAACTTTCAGGTTCTGCAATCCTTAAAATCGCTGGTATCCAGTTGCCTATAAGCGCTACCTAGTACATCTAACATTTGGTGTACATGTTGTTTCCAATTTTCATATAGTGCATTCTTCAGTCTTTGTGAGCTGGCTTTTTTTTCTTTTTCACTTTTGGGGCACAGTCTATACAGTGATTAAGGTTGCTTTGCTGAACTGTTCAATAGGGAGGCACCAATCTGATGCGAGGACATACCCAGAAAACGACTGCTTAGAAGATCTGTTTTCTGCTGTGTTGCTGAAGGCGTTTGCAAGATTTTGTTTATATGCATTAATTTCTGGGTGAGGTGTTGATGTAACATGACTATTTGTATTGAGCTTAAATTATGCCGTTTGAAGGTTTACTTATTACAGTATATTTTAATAAACAGCAAAGAATGGTATTTTGGGAATAATTGCCAAAGGAGGCATTAATGGTACACCACCCAGAGCATTTAGCTATTTGAGGCAGCCTTGTTTTTGACCAAGCGGGTCCAGAAATGGCCTAGTCTTCTGCTGCAAGTGAAACGCTCATGTTCTTTTTTTTTTTTTTTGCATTTTTTTATCGCTGCTTTTCAGGTTCAGTGAAGACCTGCAGGGCTTGAAAGAACAGGCGGTCACTAACCAAGTGGTGACATACTTCATTGACCACTACAACTCCATCTTTGAAGGTGATGCAGAGCTCTCATGCACAGCTGACGCCGCCATGAGCATTCCAAACAGTAACAGCACCAGCAGCAACAAATGCAGCGGAAGGGTGGTAAGCTCGCTTTTTGGTGACCATCTCTGTAATACCTCTTTGGAGGCAGTTTGCTCAGACGTCATGCAAAACTTGTTTTTCAAGACATGAGGAAGACATCAAGCAATGTTTAAAATCAGGTCTTGGCTTTTGTTCATTTAAAAGTGAAGAATACTGCGTGCAGTCATGACAAGCCTTAATATCTGTCAGATGCCCCTGGCTGCTATTGCTGCAATGATCAGTTGTATACCGAATGCTTTTATGGGGTAGCTAAAGGGGTATAGATGTGTGCATGTGATCTGCATCTGTTGGTAACATTTTTATAACAGTGAAGCCACCTCTTAACAACTCATTTGATCCCACGAAGAAGTGCTCCAATAAAACTGAAGCAAAAACTTTTTTTGTTCACTTGTATTGTAGATCGCAGGCATAAGTGCTGCATCCATGCAGCCTCTCACTGTTGTCATCCCTCCATTGGATGAAGCCATGCTGGCATTGAAGCAGGGTACGCTTAGTGAGGTTCCAACGCTCATGATTGACAGGTGAGTTTGTGTAGTGCTCACTAGTATGTTGCAGCAACTGCTGTAGCAACTGGTGGGTTAGGAGTTACTCAAAGCTTCACCATGTTACTGCATGCAGCTGTTGTAATCAATAGTATAATCACAATATTTACTTCAAAGCTTTCCAGCGTCCTTCCCTTCCTATCTGAGCCACTGGCGATACAGTGGAAGGCTGCTTTGGTTATGAAGCTTGGTTGCACTTACAGTTAGAGGCAGTTTGAAACTATGAGTGCTATACAGAGCAGCTTTGGATGCAGCTCTTCTTAATTGATTATTTTTGTGACTGTAGTTTCGAGTTGTAAACGTGCTAGCTTATCGCAGTGGTGGTCTGTCAGCCACCGCAATGCATGTCAGTTAGCCCGAGCTTAAACCATCCGGCCACCTTTTGTTGGATGCGTGTCACCTCCTAGGACCGGCTGTTACTATGTCTTTTGGTGCATGCTCTGGCCCTTCTTCCTACGCACTCTCGAGCCGAGAATGAACCTCAATCATTTGCTTGGGCTCGTAGCGTCATGCTGCGACTCGCACGATGCGATGGCTTTAGGCCATCAATTTGTAACACCTATCGTAACAGAAAGCCTCGCATCAGCTGTGCACTAATTCCATCTGCATGAATGCAAGATTAGTCATGCGCCATCATTTTTGTTTGAGCCATGTTGTTGTGGCAGGAGTGCAACATTTTGTTCTATGGCCCACATTCTTGCGATGAATGTGAGAGATTTCTGTGTAATCTGAGAGGTTGGAAGGTGCCACTGACTGCATAATTTGCATTGCGTTTCCTGGAGGCTTGTAATCTCAGAGGCACTTGGCAGCATGGCTGCTTTTGATATCCTTGGCAGCTGTAGGATTATTCCGCTCAAACCGCCAGCATGGGCAGAGCTATTGCAAACACGGACAGCGTAAAACTGAACTTACCTGCCCCTCAACATTTCTACCGCCATTACAGAAACGCAGACATTACCTACATTACTCTAAATATCAAGCGTAGCATTGTGTGTGTGTCTTGCTTTTGCGTAAATCCACTTTTTTCATTTACTCCTTTCTACTTTGCAGTTTGATTGATGATCGCTGTAGTCAAGCCATCATGTACAGGGTGGCCAAGGAAGGTGAGTTACCGATTTAACAAATTCATGGCATGATTGTGCAGGGTTGGTAGGCATTGACACTTCAAGACATTGGTGATCAGCTTCTCCAATCAATAGCAAGGATCAAAAAGTTCCTGGGAGGACTGGTTTTGTAGCGTTTTCCTTGTTGAAGCAATGCAAAACTTGAGGAGCTTGTTAGGGGTTAATAGCATTAAGTGAAGGAACGCTATGGATTATAGGTAAATCATTGGGGGGGGGGAAGGGGGGCTGCAAACATAATACTATCTGTCATTCTTTTATCGCCAATCTCAAGGCACATGTTTGTTCTTGTCCTTGCTACACTGTGGCTTCTAAGCAGCCTTGGCAATAGGCATTGTGACAGGATGTGCCCGCATTAGCTTGGGAGATCTTTGCTACCTAGTCACCTTGCATACAGCTGAAGGTTTTGAAAGGCCCTGAGCTATTGTGGTGAACAGGTTGTAAAAAGTGGAAGTCATGTGGTATGTGGTAGCAAGCTTCCAAGTCAAATTTTGGGCCCACAGAAGGACCAGGCGATTAGACATTCACATATTACGAGTGTGGCATAGTGTGTTTATATATGTCCAAAGCACTTTCATCTGTCGAAAACTTTCCCGAGTACTACTGACCGGTAGTTGCAGTATTAGCAAACAAGTTGGGGCTAGCACCTGTCCTGTCCCCACCTCTCTTCGTCTTCGCCTTTGCACTGTGCTGCATTTATGTTTGAAGCATTATGTCAGACCAACTTGCTCCTAGTGTACCTTACCAAGGAACCGAAAGATAGGCATAGAGAAGGAGAAAAGTACTGAGAGGAGTGCACTTTATGCGAAGTGTAATCTCGCTGCCTCCACTTCTCATCTCGCATAAATAGGCATTAAGCTGCATGTGTATAAAAGAAAGGTAAGGCATATGTTAATGCTTTCTTGGTGGGTAGCTGTGGGCTTGCATGGAAACATGGTAAAAGGTGAAAAGCAAAAGGTGTTCTCGACTACTTAATAAAGGGTTGGGCTGTTGTTACGGCTTCCAAAATTGCTATTCGCTGTTGCATTTGCTGGGCAGCTGAGATGCACTGTCAAGTCTAACATTCTTCTTTGTTACTCCTCTGTGTGCAGGAAGCTCAAATGGAACTGCTTTACCAAGTCGCAGCTGTAAGCGCAAGGAGCGCAGGATCTCTGGTGAAGACACTCCAGCCCCACGCTCGAGCTCAGAAGAGAGGCCAGCTGCTGGCCTCCGTGTGGAGCCCGAGTTGGCGTCTCGTCGGTGCAGCAGCCACGAGGAAGTGGCCACACTGGAAACAGTCCAGGGATACTCCTCGGTGAGCACAGCTGATTCACTGTTGATGGTTTTTCACTTGTAGCTTAAAGTTGGGCTGGTTAAATAGTTTGAATTAAGTGGGACACAAAAAGTGCTCCTGTTGAGCATTTTTCTTGGCTCCCTTTTATTAATATCAGATCCCACACAGTGGTCACATGAGCACGTCATGTTATTACTAGTGTGACACATGACCCTGTATTAAAAGCTTGTACACTATTGGGCACTCTGAGGAGGAGGACAAGCATTGAATGTCACTGGAAGCTTGCTTTATTCTTATTTTGTGATCTCTGTTGCATAAGGGTGCCTACTACCTTGTAAAAGCTGAGAATACTCAAGGAATTTGGATACTCTGGAAAAACCTTAAAAGAAAACATAAGGAATTTAGGCTTATATCAGAGAAAATTAGCAGTAAATTAGCTGGAAGCAGATTGTACATATGCAAAATATGCGTGCTTTCTCTTGAATTTTTTAAATTTCGTGTGGGCAATACAACCTGCAATGAAATGCAGGTCACTAGAAGCAGTGAGTGTTTTCTGAGCTGAATTCTATATCTTGTGCAGTAGGCGATGTTTGTATAAGTCTGCATGTGGAGCAGTGACATGTCCACGAGGATGCTAGCAAAAGGCTTGTAACAACCGTGCACTGTTTTTTGCTGCAGATGGCATCTGGAGGAGGCAGCGACAGGGCAGGGACTAATGGGGACGATGCAAATCGCGACCTGAGTCCACACCCGCCGCAGCCCAAGAGACGTGAAATCGAGACTCCCTCCAGCCCCTGCCAAAACAACTCGCAGGAGTGGCGCGAGGCCTGCCGGAATGGTGAACGGCCTAATCCGGTTCGTGGAAAAGGGTCATTTCGTGGGTCTTGCCATCACTTCAAGTGATTTGTCATTATGCCATTGTATAAGTACAGGCCGTGCAGTTGCTTTGTGAGCTATTCCTGCCTTCTTCAAGCTGCTTCATCAGAAGCAGTGGAGTTAACTGCAAATCTCATATCCTCTCCCCTCCTGCTTCTGAAACCGGGTTATAGCATTTTTTCCAAAATATTCGACATTAGATTTCAACTCTTATGCCGTAAAACTTGGTTGTGCAATATGTCCTATTGGACTATTGAAGCCATCAAAGAATTACTGATGAAGCTGAAGTAAAAAGGATTCCGGAAAACTGAGTTGCATAATGTCGACATTGAGTGCAACTGTGTTCTGCAGGTAGCCTTTCTAGTATCCTTGTGCAGTTTCAGAGCTCAACTTTGGCTTTATATCAGAGTTGATATTGGAGCAAATCTGCGTAATCTGTAACATACCCTTGCTTTACGTTTTATGCATTTTTCTTTTCTGTCAAATGCCATATCGCACTGAGCTGTAACAGTCAGTGTTATTGAAAAAATAACACTTTCCACATTTTTAATCCTACTGACATATTCTGAAAGCCTAAGAACTGCGCCCTCAAAGGCATCCAAGGAGGCAATATTAATCCGAAGAATCGGCGAGTTTCTTGCGTTAATTTTTTTACCTTTTTTAAAAATTTTTGTAGCCATAAAATATTCGGTACTTTTTTGCAAATATGACTACAGCATAGTTGGATGACTACCTTCTTTAGCGGCGGGTGTGTCAAAATGTTGAATTGTCTGGTGCCAAAGTTCTGCTTCACTATTTGCCTATACAATATGATCCTCGTTACATTAGTGCAACAGCATTGAGGGTCCAATTCAGCAGAAAACCTGGTGTCAGGATAGGGACCCTCTAGTGACGTTGCATCATTCTTTAAGAATGATGCATTGGTGGCCATCTGTGTCACCCCCCCCCCTGAGTTTCTTTGCTGCCCCAGGATTATCAAAATGGAGTCACTAGATTGTGCTGGAACTTGACTGATGGCTCTCTGGTCTGCTGCGTGCTTTGCTGTGGTTATTGTGAACTAATTGGCTGTTTTTGTGTGGGTGCAGATGCACTTGGAGGATGTCCAGTACCAGGCTGCGCTGCCTGTAGCAGCCGACGACGAGGCTTCATCAGACCGGCCCATGGTGGATGTCGAAGAGCCCTGTGGTCCACCGTGTAACGGCCATAAGGCTAATGGTAGCTCGGAGGAAGCAGACGGCTCGGTGCCCAACACACCCAGCACCCTCAGCAAAGACAGCATCCCACCACTGGACCTGAACAGCTTTCGTGAGGAAGGTCAGAGCCGGCGCATTCTCAGTGTTGAGCAGCAGCAGAGAAGCTAGTGCAGTGGTTCAGTCTGGGTGCCTAAACCATGATCAGTAAATCGTTGTGTTGACGTTGCTTTTTGTAAGGTGCATATTACGCACAGGCTTCGATTTGTTTGCCTTTGATAGCTTGCTTGTGACTGGTGAGTGTATAACTTGGCAAAAAAATCCGCTATCAGAATTTGCCTGGCTTGCTTTGAGTGTTGAAAAGCCACCTTTGCTGACGATACCTATGTGTGAAGTCATTTGCTCCGAAGCATTTTTCACTGATAGAAAGTTCCTTCTTTTCACGTACTTGCTGTTGCTTCCAGTCCTTCCCTTTCTGTCTATATGCCAGTGTTGAATTTGACTGTATTCACACCTGGTGCCATTGCAGAGCCGGTGCTCTCGGAACATCGGTTTAGCTGGCCCATGGTTCAGGCCCTCGCTGATGAAGCGCCGGTGATGCCGTATCTCCAGAAAGCAAAGTAAGTTTCTCTGCATGTTAATTGCTTTTAATCTTTAGTCTCTCGAATTATTCTTGTTGGAACGATGACCTTTCCGTGTTGGTCCTGGCTCTGAGTGCTTTTTCTGTGTTCCAGTTCTTACGAGGCACCTTTGTCGCCCAGTGCTTACAGGAGCTACCTTTCTCATAGAAGGTGAGTGAAACAACCTCTATAGTTAACTGTAGTCGTAAGTACAGGTAAGAAACTGTGTTAAACTTTCTTTTGTCTATGTTGTTAGAGTGTAGCTTCATACATTAGACTTCTAGACTGCTTTGTGTACTGTTAGTCCTTGCCCATTGATCATAGTCCTTTTAGGGGTTCCCTCTGCACTGCATAAATATAGCCTGCATTATCCGCATTTTCCTGGCTTCTGTGCTTTTCATTCTCGCTTTATGTAATAGCAGTATAAGTTTTCCGCTCTAATTAACATAACACTGTTTAGTATATTTGGTTACTTAGGCTTTTCTTTTGTGTGTATTGGAAGACAAAAATAAAAAGGCTTTCCTTTCTCACTTTGTAGCCTTCACTTGGATCCAAACCTTCCGCCGTCTCCTCCGGTTGAGCAGGATGAATTCCTCAAATCGTAAGTACATGTATGAGCATGTTCATTGAGCAGTGTGGTCTCTTCTTCAAATGAAGCTTGCTCTGCTGTGCTTGCTCAGTGGTTAGGGCCCTTGACTGCTGAGCCCAAAAATGTGGGTTCTTGCCTTATTTGATCAGAAGTTTTATACTGTATGTATGTACTTTTGTAAAGCCGCACTTCTTTTTTTTTATTTTTTACCGAATTTTATTAGGTGCAGGTTATATACACCAATCAGTCCTGTAGTTACACATAACACACTGTGGTGCTGTTTTGACTACTATGCCAGATAATTAAAAACGGTGGCGATGGGTACGAAAATTTTATTTCACCATTCATCGCTGAGCCTGATCACAGCAGCCGTGTTTTGATAGAGGCGAATCGCAAAAAGCACCAGTGTAACACGCGATGTTAGTGCACGCATGTTGAAAGACCCCAGGTGGTCGAAATTATTCTATAGCCCTCATCTACAGCACCTATTTCTCTTTCTTCTTTTAAACCGGCTTTTTATCGCTTATGGCCCGGTTCAGGTGTTCGAGAAGTGTGAGAGATAGTGCATCTTTCATTAGCAATAAACCAATTTATTTCCAGTGGTCAGATAAACAACATGGGCACTGTATTAGTAACAGTATTGTGCAATCAAACCTTGCATCTTGCTGGAGCGATGCCGTCATGCCCAGCAGTATTTGCTCTTGCGTTGATTAAAAGCTGCATTTTCTTCAGTACAGTGTGACGTGCGCCACCTAATGCGTATGCTTGGCACTGCAGGAACTTTAAAGATGAAGAGGCCAGCCAGACAACAGTAAAGCAGCTCTCCAAAAGAGTTCATTGTGAGTATTCTATTGGCCCTGAAAAAACTTGGAAGCATTAACTTTCTTGATTCTCTGAATTCGAACTTGATTATATTTCTTTAATTCCTCTTTAGGTCTGAAGAAAAGAGTGAAGCAGTTTGAAGAGAATTTCGAAAAGGAGCACGGATACAGGGTATGTTTTTCGGTGTTTGCATTTACACTTTGCCTAAAAATATTGTCTGCTTGTTTCACGTGGAGACAGTATTTTTGGTGCAGAGTTATGCGAAGCTTTGTAAGCAGAATACATATGTTCCACTTGCATCAGATTGGCAGCTAACTTGTTTGCCTTTCCTGTGAGCTCTAGACTTGGTTTCACCATTCGTTGTTTTCCCCTTTCCTTCAGCCTTCCCATGCCGAGAAAATGAACCATGCTGAAATGAAGAGGACCCTGTTGGAACTGAACAAGCTGCGAAAGGATTTAAAAAGTAAGCAGCTTGTGCTCTCGTCTTGTAACTGTTCTCATGTAGCGGAAGAGGAACTGTGGAAGCATGATATCCCCCCCCCCCTCCTTTTGTGCCAGTTGAAGCTAATGACAAATAACTGAAACCTGAGCGCATTCTATCGCAGCTTGCGGATTCCAAGTCATGATGAATGTGAAAGTATGCTTGCTTTGTTTTTCGTGCAACTGTATACTATCTGTATATAGCATTTGCTTGTGCCCGAGTAATTCCATGGCTATATGGCATATCGAGGAACTTGGTCAAGTATTTTGAATGTGCAGATATACTTCGTAGTCACTGAAGATTTTTTTCTTGCAGTCGTTAGAGTAGGCTTAGAGTGGAGCCTCATTCTCTTCTGGGCCTTGGAGGTATGGTGAAAATTAAACTCACACTTCTTTTTTTATTTTGTTGCATCGAAATATAGATTTGAAGGAGGAGAATAGCCTTCCGGAGCCTGCCTACCTAAGCTTTTCATCGTGGAGTCGGGACTCACTCAGAGGGCTGGCTGATATGGATGATGGTCCAGCCAAGCCGACACAGATGATGGAGAAAGCACTGAATGACACCCTCATGAGCCTGGCTGAAAAGCGCAGGGTTGCTCAGCGTCCGGACAGTGTGGATGTGAGTTCCTCATTCTATTTTGTGGTTTAGTCGATGCTGCTGATGCCTGACATGCAATGCGTCATGGCCATGTAATGCATCACAGTAACCGTTTTGCATGGCCAGAATGAAACCAGGATAATCCAGACATTGGTTTATAATATGCCTCATGCCCCCGAAAAGATGGAGCTTGCATTCTAAGGTAAATGTAGCAACAAGTCTGGCGGATTTTCAAAGCATAAAATAGTATCCCTGTGATGATGTGGATAGCATTTTTACCCCATTGCTTGCCCTGCTGCGGCACATTCAGGAACCCCCATGCAAAATTCGATCTGGAAGTGAGCTTTCCTGCACTACGTGGCTCACAAAGGCGAGGAGGTGAATGAAGCTTGCAGTAGGAGAGATGTGAAGCCAACAGGACGAATGCCATAGGTGCAGGTGTAACATGTTTTGAAAGGATGAAAGATTAAAAAATGCACACTTTTCCATTGTTGTGGTTGCTTGAAGTGGTAGGTCATCTTGTTTTCATTAAGTGTCATGTTAGATAACCAGCTTTCAGAATTTTTCACGACGTCCAAGTTCTGCACTGTGTGAACGTAATTGGTTCACATGATAAACGTCGGTGAAGAAAGCAAAGAGCATGTCTTTGTACTGTTTTCATAGCACATTGTGGATGTGCCTAGGCTGAATTTAATAACGTCTGCATGGTATTTGAAATTCATACTAGTAAAAAGCCGGCATGGAAAACAGGAACAACATGAATAACAGACAACAGTTACAGCGCTGTGTTTGTGTGTTATCCCCTGTTTTCCTCATTTTTAATGCTGATTTTTTCCTGATATGAACGCATGCCAACTAGCCCAGTTTGTGCTGCTCATCGGTATTTTAATTTTTTATATTCGTACACCCCCGACGATAAGGCATTCATTTTCATAGAGTTTGGCCTGGATGGGCTCCTGGCAACTACCGTATAAACCTAAACCATATTATAGGTCGAGTGAGAATATAGGTCGACCCCCTTACCTGGAAATGAAAAATAAATAAATAGAACACAAAAAAAAGTGGAGAAGCGCATATATGTACATCGGCTATATCCCTGCATCACCAGAGCTACAATCTCACTCCAAACTTTCAGCAGCATCTTCGGAAGACGACTCTTTGCTGCTCGCCACCTCCCAGAGTGTGTCATCTGGTTCCAACAAGCGTGTTGCTTATGCAGCATTTCTTAAAAGCTGCATGCAAACAGCTGATCTTGTTCACGACATCGAACTGTCACTGAGAGAGCAGCATTGTTGCCGTTCGCTTCGACGAACATTAATTTTTCTGGAAAGCCACTGTAACTGCCTCCACATGCTGTTATTCATTGCTAAAAAGGCATTTTATACTCTCATAGGTCGAACGAAAGAGCGCACGCGAAGTTAAATGCGCTTGGGACGGGGAAAAAAGCCAGCAACTTCAGGGTGTCGATACGGTTTTATGTTCACGAGCAGGCACATCGCTTGTTGCCAGACTGTGCCTCAAATTCTGCTAAAGACCACTATATAAGACTACTTTAGCTTGTTTTTTTTTTTTTTTTTTCAGAAAAAATCTCGACCTATATTCCGGTTCATATGGTAGGGTAGTAGTTTGACCTAGTAAGTGAGGTCTGAGTGGTTCCAATGCACACAGGGCTGTTTATAGCCCTAATTGTTAAGGATAGTTGATTCCTTATCGTAGCGTTTCCTTTCGAGCTTCAGTGAACTTGAATAGTGGAATTCGGAAAGTAACTTTTGCCTTCGGATGAAGTGGTGGGAAGAGTGTGTGCCACATCAGTCGTTGATGTCTCCCGCCAATTCAGAGTCGAGTGGCATTTTCCCAGGAGGCTCCTGAAAGTACGATTAAAAGCACAGAGCACAGAGGTGAAAAGGAGGGGCTACCAAGCTTGCCACTGAAGGACCTCACCACATGACTTTGCTGCTGCCATTGGAAACTACATGCACTTTTTGCTTTCAAACTTGAGACAGCTTGTTCTTGCTTTGCAGTGCGTTTAGGTAGAGGCGTGCTCCTTTGAACTCGTGCGCAGGGGGCTGTCTGTCTGCTTGTCTTGAGCTCTCCATTTGCTGCAGGACATGACACGTGAGCAAGTGCTGGAGGAGAAGCTGGCACTGCAGAAGGCGCTGCTGCGGTTTGAGAGCGTACATGGCCGGCCCTCGCGCCGTGCTGATCGCAACCTCATGCGGCCCCTATATGACCGGTACCGAAGTGTCAAGCGCCTGGTGGGCAGGAACCCCCTGGCCAAGGGCAAGGACTCTGAGCTGCAGCCCATCCTGGAGCACGTCGCCATGAACTTCACCTCCCCACAGCCCCGGTCCCCGCCCCAGGTGCGCTGCCAGCTGTGGCTTCTTTCGCTTATGGAATTCCAGATTGGGATGAAAAGCAGATTTATGTGCCTACATGTGGTTGTGTGCAGCTTCTCTGCATGGCACTCTTTGACGTTGATTGTGCGCTCGTTGGCAAAGTTGCTTGAGACGTTACTTAAAAGGTTACTCGGCATCTTGATTGCCCACTCTTTTGCTAACTCACTTGAAGTGCACAACCACCTCTGGTGAATTTTTCACTGGCATTGGAAGAGAGGAAAGGTTTTCCATGAGACTCCGCAATTTTGAATTTATTTGAAATTGCATTCTTTGCATTGCGCCTATAGGTTGCAACCTGGACTCTGATAACATTGGTTACAAGCAGCAAATCCCAACTAATTCAAAGATATATATCTGGTGGGTGCAGAATGTACCATGAAAGTTTTACTGGATGATTTGAGCCAATGGCCGTAACATCCATCTCTGAATTCTGCGAGTGTCATTTGAGTTTCGGGTTTGCTAGATTTCGCAGGTGCACCTTCTGGGTTTGCCAGTTTCAGGTGCTTTGCTAAGCTGTGGCTTTCCTCTCCTCCTTCTCAATGCAGTGAGCAGCTGCAGTCCAGATGGTTTCTGTATTCCTTTTTCTGAAACTTTTAAGTGGCTTGCATTGTGGAAAGTATAGAACTTGGCAACATACAGCGGCACAGAGCTAGAGCTTTACAATACATCATGGAGTAGTAGTACAGAACTCCAAACTAAGCTCTTTTTAGAAGGCTTTTTAGCAGCGTGCCCGACTAGGAAGCTGAACAGTAAATTTGCTTGAAAACTGTGGGCATTTGAATGGTGCAACCATCATAAAACCTTTCACGCTTTGTGCACAAACCGTTTAGTGCAGGCTGTGCCTGTGAGTGGTGAACTTTGCCAATACCCAGGTTACATCAGGGGAATGTGTGAACCTGCACTGCAAATGTTAAAAATTTGTGTAGTGCAAATTCTGCAGCCATTTGCCTGCTAGAGCTTCACAGCAGCAGCAATTCGTTGCTCAGCATGGAGCACAGTTTTGAGTTCAGTGGTGGGCAGTTTCACGGAGTTAAACCAAGGTTTCTTTTGTTTTTGATGATGTAGAAAAAACAACCTGTTGAGTTGAATATTTTTCTACAGTTCAACAGACTTTTGAATTACCAAGGCACCCACTGTGTGTTGTCCATGTGTTATATGAGCAAGCAGCACTTGCTGCAAAATATTGTAGTGTGCCTCCCAGCTGGCAGTGCATGTAGAGTGAGGTGATTTGCCGGATCAACTGAGTCACGTCTCTGCATCTGCACCCCGCAATCTGCAGGAGCTCGAAGAAATCGTGGAAATGGTGGCTCCCGTCTCTGCGATGGCACAGAGTGAGGCGATCACTGAACTGGAAGAGCCGGTCACAAGCAAGCAAGTGGTTGAGCAGGTGTCCACGGTGCTGGAGAAGTGCAGCGATTCCAACCTGCATGAGCTTCCCCTGTAAGTAGTAGTCACCCTTTGGCTTGGATGCAGCATGCTGTTCCAACCTTACTTGTTTTGAGGCTGTGCCAGCAAAGCTGTCAGACCATTTGCTGCTGCACCTCTGTGTGTAAATGACTAATTCTGCATTGCAGTATCATGAGGCCTTGTAAGTGTACATTCAATCGCAGTGTTTCTGAACAGGCAGTTGTGTCTGCAGCCAGTTGTCTTGACAACTAGCTGTAATGTAAACCCAGTTCTGTAACTGTGAAGGTAGCTGCACATCCAATTTACGCTGCAGTTGCATTAACCACACCAGATGTTTACAGAACCTTAGTGTAAATAGAACATGTTTCTGGTAAAACAGTGTTTTTCACCTTCCCACAAGTGTTGGCCAAAAGTGCGTGTGTGTTGTCAAGATCAAATTTTGTCTTTACTCCAGTTAGGAATCCAGCCATTATGGTCATAGGCCACGTTGATAATGGAATGCAAGCACCAGTTTGTGTTCCTTTTTTTTTTTTTTTGTAATGATGTGAAAGGCTACAGTAAACTAAACGGTCACAGCTAGCTTTAATACCTTACATGACATGAGCGTATTTTTGATGTCACAGCCACTGTTCGGCTTTTGACACCAAAACGACATCAGAGAAGTTGATGCCTACACTATTAACCAGGTGCAGGAAAGTCCTACATGGTGATCCATGAATACTAACATCCTGTGCATGATTGTTCTATCTTGCCATTCTTCTCGAAAGGTCTAGAAAAACTTACTCACAAATGGCTTACGTCATACTTAGAAGAAACGAAATGAACATACTAAGTGATTCTCAGTGTGGCTTCTGCAAGTACCAATTAACTCAGTTGGCTCTTCTTAAAAATCTGGGGTGAGAAATGTATACTAGGTAGGTTTTACTACTTTACTAAATTTGATTATAGAAAACTAAAATCTTCTTATAGACAAATTACAGTATTATGGTATACATGGCCCGTATTTAGAATTATTGAAGTTCCACCTATTACAGTATTATGGTATACATGGCCCGTATTTAGAATTATTGAAGTTCCACCTTGGTAATCGTTCCCAGCACATAAGCATTACCAACCACCAACCATATCCAATGCCAATTAACTCGGGAGTTTTTCAAGGCAACATACAGATCCACTTTCATTTAGTATATACCTAAATGACAAAGCAGAAATCGATCCACGAGCCAAACTTGTAATGTACGCAGACCCCAACACAACCATATTACTCTCATCCAACATGGGCACAGGACTTTTCGATGTCAGAAACGTCATACTAACATCATAGTTTTGCGCATTATAAAAGCCAGAAAGCTTCTGCTAACATCAGCGTGTAAATAGGGCTTATCAGAAAGAAAATAAAGAAGTTTCACCATCTGGTGATATTCCAGTTTCTCTTAGAGGCAGTCTTTGGTCGCCAGAAGCAGCACCTAGGTGCTGCTATTGGGTGTATGTCTCCTTTTTCACATTTATTTTGTACCTGACTGAGATGTTCTGCTTTTCTAATGTATATGATAACGGGTTATTGAATTGCAATAAGTATGCAAGGGAGATTACTGGATACATCAGATTGGTTTTCATTGTATGCAGGTTTTTAGTCCTTTATTTTTGAACGATTTTGTGCTCTGGATTTTAGATCTCTCTTGTCTATTTGTTTTTTAGTGCGGAGCTGCTTCAGCAACAGCAACAATCAAAGCTTGAAAAGCGCCGCTTGCGGAAGATGCTGAGAGAATTCGAAGACGACTTCCAGAAGCAGACTGGGAGGTAGGGTGCACCTCATGTACTATTAATTTTATTAGTTTATGGTGTTAAAAGGTCATTTTTTACTGATTTGAAAGCATATTTGATATTTAAGACTAGCCTTTGCTTTTATGTTTCTCCAGGAAAGTGCAAAAGGAAGACAAGGCCCCAATGGACTCGGTATACTGTGAATACAAGGTGTGTACATCATACCTCCATGTCTCTTCTATATGGCATACTTTAAGTGAGGGGTGGCCAAACTGCAGCTTCTCGTGGTTCCACGTGCGGCTCGACAGGGTCATGACTTCACAGCCATACGACCTTGCGTGGGAGTCTCAAAACAGCCCACAACACTCGGTGTAAACATGGCATCGTGGGTGAAGTAAATGTGATTGCAACTTGACGGGTAATGCGAAAACTGAAGGTTGCCTCAGGCCCGAAACGAGTTTACTTATAAGCAATTTTAGGTGGCCCGCCGGGGTGGCGCAGTGGTTGAGGCGCTCAACTACTGTTTCCAAGGACGCGGGATCGAATCCCGGCCTCGGCGGCCGCTTTTCGATGGCGGCGAAAAGCAAGGTGCCCGTGTGCTGTGCGATGTCAGTGCACGTTAAAGAACCCCAGGTGGTCGAAATTTCCGGAGTCCTCCACTACGGAGTCTCTCATAGCCTGAGGTGCTTTGAGAGATTAAACCCCACAAACCAAACCACAAACCAAAACCAATTTTAGATGGGATTTGAGCCCACAATTTTTGCAATGAGAGCCAGACTTGTTGCGACTAGGCCACACAGGGCTGCCCGGGAACAAGCGGAGGTTTGTGTACGTCGTGTGGTCTTTCACACATGAGTGTGAAATCATAGTCATGAGTAGTCACTCATGACTATGCTAATAAGTGTACATGGGATTTAAGAGGACCAAAGGTCATTAAGTGAGAGGACCAGGGTAGCTTAACTGTTCATCCCTCCCCTCCCCTTTTTTTTGCTCTGTGCATATGCCTGTCTGGCCACTCCTGCTCTAGATAATGTGCTTGCCATTGCATCTTGTTAGGGCAGCTGGCATCCTGGAAGAATTAATCTATACATAGGAGGATTGCTACTTTTTCAGCAATTTGTGTGCAGCTACTGCAGTGTCAATGCATCTGTAATGATATTAGCATAGCTGTCTGTTTACTTGCACACATTAATAGCTTTGCAAATCGGTGTTTCATATTCTGCTCTAGTCTTTCACACTGTTAAGCATTTTCCATTCAGATACTGTTTGTACAAGCATCTGTTAGGGTAAAAGTGCCTGTGCTTCAAAGTGAATATTTGCCACATTCGGAGACCTAACCAGTGGATAACGCAAGCACTATTATATTTTATATATTGACGATAATTTGGTTTTTCTTGCAGCATGTCAAAGCTCGGATGCGGCTGTTGGAAGTGCTGGTGTCCAAGCACGAGCATCGGCGGGAAATTTGAAGCTGGCAGGCGTCGTCTGTGCTACCCAGTGCTTTGTCAACATTGTTTGGTTCCTCTTTTTTTTTTCTTTTTTTGGCCCCGGAGGGTTGCTGTCTATCTCCTAAGGGGCACAAGTTCGTGCTGTTCAGCACGAACACGTTCGCGCTGTACAGTTCCTTGGCAGTATCCATTTTGTGCTGGAGCATTTTTATCAATGGCTCCTGTTGTTAATGAGCTGCATGCTTGTGTGCGTGTGTCTGTGAGAGCATTTTTTTTTTTTCAGTCTCTATTCTTAAAGATTTTGTTGCATGCAACAGAACTTTGCTTGGAACGGGGACACTCCATTATTATACATTGCACACATTTGTCTAACCGTTGAGCTGTTGTAACATCAATTTTGCTCAGTTTGGCTATATTGCTGTGCTGTCATTTTATTTTTATGCATTTTTTCTTGGCGATTTTTGAGAAGTGTTAGTTTTATGCCTTCATTTCAGCTTCCACTGCTCTGGAGCTTCTTTTTAATGTGTGGTGCCGCACGTACATGTGGCCTTGTGGGTGACACATTAGTGATGAGGATACTGAGCCCATCTGTTTATGCTGTTCCTGTCGTTCTTTATATTTCTTACGTCTTGACAGAGCTGCAAACCTCAAAACGTGATATGCAATAGATGCAGTCACCTGCTGCATCTTTTGGAGTTGGCACTCTGTTCCTTTTGTTTGTAGACATATCCACATCTACTGCAAGTTACTTTTTTTTTTGTTCACTAAGGGTTGTGCATGTGTGTTTGCCAGGGCCTGAAGTAGTATTGACGTCTGAGTTATGCTTGTGAGGAGAAGTCTTTCGAAAATCTAGCTGGGTGCAGCTGTGGGGAAATTGTGCAGCTTCTCAAGTGGGGGGTTTTGTTTACGTTTGGGTGTGGCTGCTGCACTGTGGGCCGTCTTTTGAACAGGGCCATTTTATTTTATGCGCAGCGCTTCACTCTTGGATACAAACACTGTGTCAATTCCAGTGAGGTTTTACATTGTGTTTTGAGCCGGTGATTGTTTTATTTTAGAGTTATTGTTACGCTAGAGAAGCTCTTGGCATTTTTTAGTGTTTGTACTTGTTGTCTTCTTGAGTGCTTGCCTTCCAGGCTGCCTGGAGTATACGGCAGTGGTGTGATCGCTCATGGTAGCTTTTGTTTAGACTGGGCCTGTGAGATAGGGAAGAAAGGGAGCAGCCTTGGCCACCTTTGTCATCTCGTTTTTGCGTTACATCTTTCAAGGGCGTGCCTGGCTTGGTATTTGGAAGCTTTTGGTGGTAGCGAGTGCCCGTCTTTCTTGGCAACTTGTTTGCTATGGGGGCAGCACTGCAACCGCGTTTTGGACGATCGAGTGCCTTGATCGGATGGAACGGGACAAAGTGTTGTTTGTTTGCCAAGTAGCGAGAACGGTGGCCCCACATTTTTTTTTTTTTATTTCATCATATGCATGTGTGTCTTTGTCTTCGCTTGTAGACTGGTATATATTGTACCTGACATATGTGTGTGTATTTGTCACCATGGGTTTACACCTATTCTCTAGAGGCATGATATAAAAAGCCACGGCATTTTTAGTCTCCACATGCTATGTGCGTGGCATGGTAGATGCTACCATGTTGTGTGTGTGGCTAGTCTAGTGAAACTTTCTCACTTGAGTTATTCACTTCTATGGACCCAGTGTGATGCTATGTTCTTGTGCCTTTTTATGTTTGTTTTACCTGTAGGCGCATACCGCATTTCTTGTTTTCCTCTTTATGTAGGAGTGAAGTGATTTACTGTGAAGAGAGCGAACTGTCAGATGATATTTTGAGTATGCAAAGCGTTGTATAAATATCAAATATATATAACATATATATACGCATACATACATACATATACATATATAAATACTATTTGTCCAAGTGTCAGTGCATAGACTAAGACTGAAATGTTCATGGATGACAGTATTATGCGTGAGAATGTTGTTGAATGGATGATTGGACATGTTATTTATGGCAGTGAATGTGATGCTGTGCGGATTAAAGAGTTTCTAGAGAGTTTTTGCGATTGTCTGATTACACTTCCCGAAGCAAGTGCTGGTTTCAATGCCTCTTTGAAGGCAGTATCCTACCTGTTATGACATGGATGGCTAAAAGCCATCCTTAAGCATATTTTTCATGGACGTTACACTAAGTGTTAGCCATGATGTTCATGGTATGGTCATGATGTTGTAATTTTATGTAATACATGGTACCATTTTTGTACGCTCTGTGTTAATAAGAACACCAAGGAGGTTGCACCAACTGCTTTTCATTCGATAATTATTTTAGCCAATTTTGATTGCAAAATAATTATGTTCTCTTACAGCTGACTTAACAAAAAAGTCTTTGAATGCTTTTATACTTTCATTGCAACAGCTAGTAGCTTTCAATTATTTCTGTGGCCCTTTGGAGTGGATCATTTAACTTGCTTGACTGCCCTGTGCTTTGAAGTAAAATTGCTGCAGGCATCTCAGTGGCATACATTGCAAGGTGGCTTAGATAGTATCGAGTGGCTTGATCATAAATTTTTTGTTTTCCCTTTTATTATAACTTCTTTGTAAAGAGTGAAATGTGATACTTTTTAGAGATAAATTTCATTCTATGGTACTTTTCGTGAGGTTTCGTAAGGAATAAGTGCACTAGTAAAAGAAACGGCCAGTCTTGTATAACACTTATACTGGCACTTTTGTATGGGCTGCCGCTTCGAAAATGGCGTGCTCCAGTATATTGCGCTTTGCGTTTTTTTATGGAAGGTATGCTGCTGTCCTGACGTTGCATTGTTCAGCAGTGTGTACCATTTGTGGGACAAGTTTGATAGTAGCCATTGTATGATGTCCATGTACATTACTGGGTATGCTCTATGCATACAATTAGTATGCTGCAGTTGTGAACACTGCTTGTGTATTGCATTATTGTAACCACACGTTCCTTGAAAGTGGTATACAAGAAGCATGGAGGTTGCTCATTAAACATTTGTGAGGCTTTGTGGTTTGCTTGTGCCTTAAATTGTGGCAGCAAACATATTCATTCACTGTTAGGTTGGACATGCAAGTCAAAAAAGCTTCGTGCTGGTGGCAACTGGAAGAAAAGGTACAGGGGAGGGAATTTCACGTGAACAGCATAACAGCGCCTTGGATGATGACTATGAGTACATCCTGCACTTGGTGTCTGCTAAGTTTCAACTATAGCAGTCATGCTTAGTTGCGCTACACACAGAAAGCGATCTTTGGGAGACTGGGGGGAGGGGGGCATTGATCATCATTGTTTTCAGGTTCTCTCAGCATGACCCGCCAGGCTTTCAGTGCGTGCTTTGGGTGTGATTTATTGGTGGGTATGTGGCATGGCAGCGGCAGCATTGGTGCACAGTGGTGTATGGTAGTCGAGAGGTTCAATGAGGGTGCATGTTGAAGGGTTGGGGAGGCTGTCCGCCGGCACACAGAAGCTCAGTTCTCAGCCAAACGCAATTTTGCAACTTTTACATACAGTGCCGCTACCACGTGGCCACCTCAGGTACCGCCTTTGAGTTGGTGCCTGGCGAATGGCGAGTCCTTCACCAGCTTGGTGCGGCGTCTTCTACTCAACTTCTTGCGTATAGTTTGGTCGAGCAGCGCTTCTAGTGCGTTTCAAGTTGGTTTTTGCTCGCAGCTGTGGCAGCAGGTTATCTGATATAAATTTAATTTGGGCATGTGGAGCACACAGTATGAGCAGAAAACATAAAAGCGGTCTAATCTTCTTTACACCATTGTTCTGTGTGGCCAAAGGTGGCATAAACTTTCAAACTTTACCTCTATATTATATGCCTAGGAAGAAAAGAATAAGTTACTGTCTCTGTATGGGCAAGCCTATCAGATCACCCTGAAAATCATTGTGATAAAACCTAGTCGACGAAAAAAACATCCCCTTATGTCTTATTATTTCTGAGTTTATGCATGGGGCCTTGTTTTCTCTTGCCGCTTTAAACTCTGAGCGGAAGCAATGTTTGCATTGTGGCCAAAGCTGACAGTTTTCAGTGCACTTTTTTGCTGTTAGAAGTCTGACATAAGTTGCGAACCATCTGTGACGGCATTTTTGATTGGCAACAACTTCATGGTGCACATGTTTTAAAAATTATGAACATTTGTTTCCTGCCCTGTTCAATAAATGCTGTGCTTGCAATCGGTAACTGCCAGATGAATGCTAAATGCGAAGCTTGTACTGAACTTAACAAAGCATATATGCACATACAATCCATTTGCAGCATCGGAAAATAGTAGCTGTGGCTTTTAAGGCCAGAAGCGTCTGTCAGCGGCGTGTCATCATTTGCAAATGTTAAAATCGTTGCCCGTCGGAGGTACGCCAAAGAAAAATAGGGGGGGGGGGGGGGGTAAAATGATCACAGCAGGCCATCATTATTACCAATTGTAGTGGTGCTCCGATGCGGCGGAGGACGTGTTGGAAAAGGGGCCATGCATGATCGGTCGCTCGGCTTGCTTGTGTTAGGTGCGTGAATGCACAGCGCGATATCTTAAAATGCTGCAGTCCGCGAGTTCCCGTGATACCCGGATATTCTCAGAGTCTGTGTCGAGCGTCTCACTGTAGCACCTAGTGGGACGACTAGAGCCGCCACGGAACGCGTCGTATTTGCCGCACAACACCGTCAACAGCAGGATGTTTTACATACCTAACCAGCCACACTCAAGGCCTACTAGCCTGCACACAAAAGGCTTGTACGTTGACTGATAATACCAGCTCCAGGGGGCCCTACGCACGTGGAGCGTGACTATCTCAAGGGCAGTGACTCTACGTGAAAGCAGTGAAAATGTGGTCAGAGGGGGGCGACTGAACATGTTTTTTTAAGGTGGCCGATCTGATATCTTATGACGCAGTGTTTTAATATTATTTAAACGTTTCGGAAGTCAAGTAAAGATAAAGAATAAGTCAACTATCAATATTTCTCACCAACCACTAAACGAACCGCTGCGGCATGTTGCGCCACAAGCGCTAAATTACGTCAAAAAGCCAGGCAATATAGTCTCTACACATTTTTTTTTTCTTTGCCTCGCATGTCGAGGCTTCCAGGAGTTTCCGAACAATAGATCTGGTTTGCGATAGATTTTGCGCAAGATCGCTGCCAGCCATCGCGGATTCTACACTCCGTTCACTGCAGGGGGCATCCGGGGAGGAGGGGAAGCGAGGAAGACGAGGCATAATTTAATGGTAGCATTGTGTATAACACAAATGTTTATAATGCAAATTCACTAAGTGTGAAGGTGCTGCCATATTGGGCGCTGGCGCTGCTCTCGTAGCCACGTGCTCGTAGCTCAGGAAAGAGAGCCCAGTCAAACCGGTTTTTCCGGGGGTTGTGAAATGACTGGCTACTCAATATGGGGGTGAAGAAAGTGAAGCACATGGCACACACAGCACTTAAGCGCACACGTACATCCCTTTATTTATTATTTTACACTTTGTGCCAAAGCTGCATCGCATCAGGAGCCAATTTTATACATGCACCTTGAACAGCTAGGATATACTTCTCTATCGAAGACCCAAATCGATTTTCACTGTTCTGCGGGATGATATTCTACAGCAGCTACAGACCAGACCGGCACCACATGCCAAGCACTGTGGACTGCTGGGAAGTACGATTTTGTGTGTGCGCGCATGAGTATAGCATGTGTGTGTGTGTGGGGGGGGGGGGGGGGGGGTATTAGTATTCGAAACGTCGAGGTGAATCCGGTGCAGGTTGTCACGCTCATCTAGGTTGCAGGAGAGACTCAGTTCGCAAGCCGAGCCATACGTTTCTACAAGGGGACTTGTCGAAACGTTGGCTTGGCTTGCGAACTGAAGCCCCCCTTCAACCCTTGTCCAGTGCTCGTTTCATATACTATAGCCATCTTTCTCATGTTCTACCCTGGATCCTCATCTAGGAAGCATGGCATATGGAAAGGCGCAATACTATTTAGGGGCTGTGTGGACGTGCCAGGTCACACCAGAGTGAGCGTTACGACAGTCGATCGTGCTGCGCAGCTGCCAAAAGGGGTGCTTTTAACCCACGCTGTTGGCACACAATGCATTGCCAACTTTTCAAATCACTCCCTCAGGTTAGAGGAGCTTTTCCTTCAAATTTCCATAACTTGGACTTCTTTGGGTGTTACAAGTGCCTTACTGCACGGCTCAGAACCAAATCCCTTGGGGTCCAAGTTTCGAGCAAATGCTGTGCTTGTAGTTGTCATCAAGACAAAAAAAAAAAAAAAATAAGAAAAAAAAAAAGAGCTCTAACTCACAACTGAGCTCTTTTTAGCTCTGTTGGCAGTTGTATATTACAGATGATGCATTTATTGGGAGAAAGACGGAGTGCCTTTAGCCGTGGCTCTAATCAAATCTGGTGAGGGCAACGACGTCGAGGACTTATCTGTGACCAAAAAAAAAAAAAAAGAAAAAAAAAAGATACAATGCACTTGACGCGTCGCAGCTTGCTTGTAGAAGCCTGTGGCTTGACAACTATGATTAATTTGCTCGTCTAGCTCACGGGAGCTCTATTTTCAAGGAAGGTAGCCTCTTCGTCATTCGAGCACGGTACCCAACCTAAAAGAAAACGTTGCAGCTGAGGCACCACTTGACGGCGGCTTTTTGGTCAGTGCGGCAGTTTTGATATGAGTGGTATTCATGCGCACAAAAATATATTTGCAAACATCATTCTCGGCTATCACTGTAATCTTAGTTTGCGGTTATGTATCAATATTAAATGTGTGCATCAAAACGCAGTACGATTCGGCAGTTGTTTTTTTTTTTTTTTTTTCGCTGGAACACGAAAAAACTCGGCAACCTGAAAGCGTAATAACTGACTCGTATAGAGCTACACGCTTTTCTGTAATTCGTAAGCCTTTGTGGATTCCTCCGTTGTGTACAACGTGTGCAGAATGTTTCAAACGCCCTGAGATTGCTCTCCGTTTGCCTGAGCAGTCGTACGTGTGTGTGTGTGTGTGTGTGTGTGTGTGTGTGTGTGTGTGTGTGTGTGTGTGTGTGTGTGTGTGTGTGTGTGTGTGTGTGTGTGTGTGTGTGTGTGTGTGTGTGTGTGTGTGTGTGTGTGTGTGTGTGTGCGTGCGTGTGTGTGTGTGTGTGTGTGTGCGTGTGCGTGCGTGCGTGCGCGCGCGCGGGGGGGGGGGGGGGGGAGATATAACAGTGAATTCAGTGCCATGCAGCAAACGCGAATTGAGGGCGCACTTGCGCGCTGCATTCAAGGCAGCAGCTTTAGTCCTATACACAATCTTCGGCTGTGTAGTCTGCAAACGGCACAAAAAACTCTCCTCAGCGCGTTTTGTACAGCACTTCCTGCGTGTCGCCCATCGCAGCCACAGTGCTGACGGCATAGTTTCGTTTTTGATCGTTCGCCTCATGCTCGCGTCGTAGCGGCGGTACACACCACTGCAACAAGGTTCACACAGCCCGTAAAAGCGTACTTGCGTGCCTTCGGCGCAGGAGCCAGAGCGCCAGAAGCGGTGGTACATGCGGTATATATATATATATATATATATATATATATATATATATATATATATATATGTGTGTGTGTGTGTGTGTGGCGCTGGTGAACACTCTCAAGGTTCGTATACAGACAACATAAATACCCAAGAAAGTAGCAGGGGGGTCAGCGGCCGATGTAGCTCAGTTGGAAGAGCACCGGACGCGTTATTCGGAGGTCGTGGGTTCGGATCCCACCATCGGCACGTTGTTTTTTCTTCTACTTTGTGTCTAATTATCTTTCCCCTTAACAGGTTACTAATTTCTGTGATTATCCAAGTAAACATTATAAAAAAAAAAGACAAAGTACCATCCCCAACGCTTTCCTTGGCCTCGCCGACTGTTTGCTTCTTTCCTTCATGTATTATAACGAGCACCCTCATTTCCCCTTGATTGATCTGCTTGTAGCTTACGGGGGTCTCGGTTCTGGCAGTCTTGAAGCCATAGGTAGCGTAAGAGGGTTCTAGCACAGCTTTCGCCCTCGCTCTTGATCACGTTCTACGTGACGCAGGCGGTAACAAAGGACGTCCCACGTCCGCCGCTATGGCTGAGGGTGGCGCTGGTGAACACTCTCAAGGTTCGTATACAGACAACATAAATACCCAAGAAAGTAGCAGGGGGGACAGCGGCCGATGTAGCTCAGTTGGAAGAGCACCGGACGCGTTATTCGGAGGTCGCGGGTTCGGATCCCATCATCGGCACGTTGTTTTTTCTTCTACTTTGTGTCTAATTATCTTTCCCCTAAACAGATTACATTACTCATTTCTGTGATTACCCAAGTAAACATTATAAAAAAAAAAGCCAAAGTACCATCCCCAACGCTTTCCTTGGCCTCGCCGACTGTTTGCTTCTTTCCTTCATGTATTATAACGAGCGCCCTCATCTCCTCGTGATTGATCTGCTTGTAGCTTACGGGGGTCTCGGGTCTCGGTTCTGGCAGTCTTGAAACCATAGGTAGCGTAAGAGGGTTCTAGCACAGCTTTCGCCCTCGCTCTTGATCACGTTCTACGTGACGCAGGCGGTAACAAAGGACGTCCCACGTCCGCCGCTATGGCTGAGGGTGGCGCTGGTGAACACTCTCAAGGTTCGTATACAGACAACATAAATACCCAAGAAAGTAGCAGGGGGGACAGCGGCCGATGTAGCTCAGTTGGAAGAGCACCGGACGCGTTATTCGGAGGTCGTGGGTTCGGATCCCACCATCGGCACGTTGTTTTTTCTTCTACTTTGTGTCTAATTATCTTTCCCCTTAACAGATTATTAATTTCTGTGATTATCCAAGTAAACATTATAAAAAAAAAGACAAAGTACCATCCCCAACGCTTTCCTTGGCCTCGCCGACTGTTTGCTTCTTTCCTTTATGTATTATAACGAGCACCCTCATTTCCCCTTGATTGATCTGCATATATATATATATATATATATATATATATATATATATATATATATATATGGTTTGGTTTTGGTTTGTTGGGTTTAACCTCCCAAAGCGACTCAGGATATGAGAGACCCCTTAGTGGAGGACTCCGGAGATTTCGACCACCTGGGGTTCTTTAACGTGCACTTACATCGCACAGCACACGGGTGCCTTGCTTTTCGCCCCCACCGAAAAGCGCGGCCGCCTATCAACATATGATGGTACATTATGAAAAACAGAAGCAGCAAAAAGATATGGCTCAAAGGCAGCCGACAACTTCAGGGCTATACAGGATCTGGAAGCACAACAGCGGGGTTTACTATACAAGGGACAAGTACATTAGTCAAACATTCTCGTCACCATCTTCTAGCAGCTTCCTTTGAACAGTTCTTAACACTCATTGAAATCAGTGCGGTTTCTCGAAACAATCAGCAGGAGGAACGTTTGATCAGTTAAATCTCGCCCATCAAGCTTGTAGTTGGATACAACACGGTAGAGCAGCGGCAAATACACATCAAAAGAGGCCCAGAGCTCCAGCCGGTTGCGCCGGCTGCGACCTCAAGCACATTGCGGTTAATGCTGTTTTACGAGCGTATTAGCGTATTCGACTATTTGGCTCGTACATTAACAGCGTTTTTAGCCTCTCTGCTCTAGTACTTAGTGAGGGAATTGTAGGCGCTGCTTTCTCGATTAGCTTGCTGCATTTAATGTGTTAGTTTACACCAGCAGAGCACGCTTTCTGTATGCTGCGTGCGTAAATCGATGTCAGCCCCAGTAAATTAACAAAAAGTAAGCGCTTTTCCTGCAGCTCAGTTAATATTTCGCCGATGCATGCATATACGTTACAATGACTTTTCTAGATGCAGCGCAAGTGGCGGGCGTATACAATGTGGTGACCACATTTTCGGCTTTTGACTGCGATGATCAAATTCCTTGGGCAATTTGCAGCACCACGGAACTGATGCGTCAAGCAATGCGTTAAATTAAGGCATTGTTAGCGCCATATTGTCGCGAACCATTCAAATCTTGGTTGTTTTCAACAGCCGTCGGCATGCGCCACTGGGATCGTGGTTTACGGACCGATTTTGTGCTCTTTGTTTGTTCATGCTCGGTATCGCGAAACGCGCCTTTACGCTTTCTTTGTTGCGCGAGATTAGCCTGGAATGATCTCAGGCAAGCACAGATGTTCCCGTATTATTCCGGACTTTCCTAATATCCCTTGGCTGGTTTACCCAGACGTTTCTGCGCCGACTTTAATTTGAGCACTCCCGAATGAAACGGGCATTCTGAGGTCGACGACCGAGAAGCAGGATTTCTGCTTTCGACGCCGCGGCATTTCTTAATTCTTTTGCAGGCGCAAATCAGCCCAACAAAGAGTTTCTTTCATTGCAACTCTTCGTTTGTCCTCTAAGGCATAGCCATTACCACGTGACAATATGACGCAATCGAATGGTGGTAAGCGCGTAACCGATGACCCATTCATCGTAATTCCCGCAATAGCAAGATTTCCACACTTCTTGAGATCACAGCCCCCCCCCCCCCCCCCCCCCTCCTCCATGCAGGTCTTGAATTTAACATCCACATTGGATGCATGCAGTCGCGGAAGACGCCGGAAAACGCCAGCAAGCCTCCTATAGGGTAGCAGACCGTACCGCTTAACTTGCTCGGGGCGACGATGACCGCCTCTGCATAAGGTTCGAGGTGTGAAAAAAGTCCCGGGGATGAAATACTTATAGGGAAACCCATAGAGGGGCTGAGACAATGCCAGAGGCAATGCACCTTCGATATTGGTAATCGACGGCCACCAATGAACAGCAGTTCCATGCGGCAGTCAAAAGTAACTCATAGCAGCGGCCTGCCGTAAATCCAAGTAATAGGCAGGTTCATGCGCAGGCGGCCGAAATCAGGGGGAGGAAATCTAGGCAGCAGAAAAACTGGGACGCCCGTGCCCTTGGTAGAAGAGCAAGTGACTGCATGGCTGGCAGATGGGAACAAGGAAGGCGCAAGTCCACGTTCCTCGGCATCTCACGCGACTGTCGCGAGAAAAGAAAAGTCAAGTTCGCGGAGAGCAAAACGTTCACGGAGGGCATTTAAACCTACTTCCGTTCTGTGAAGGAGAAAAAATCCACCTTACTGCAACTTAATTTTACGTAATCCATTGCAACATGCCCTATATCCAACTTAATCTACTCCTGATGCACTGATTTTTCAACTAATTAATCCAGCGTCATCCAATGTAATCCACCATAATTTACCCTTAATTGAACGTTACAACCCTTGACGTAATCCAACCCCTTTGGTTTCTTGTGCACCGCACGCGTTCATTAATTATGCAGTGAACCACTGTGATCACGTGACTGGCCCCATGACGCCACGTCAAATTTTCAGGACCATTTTTCGTGAACATCAACGCCGGGTTCTGCTACGGTTGGTACAATTAAGCTTTCACTACCCTAGCTGCTCTCGACTTAAATCTCCATGACCTCTCTTGTGAAGCTTTCAAAGACTCCGAGGAAAAGACGCGATGCGCCGGCCGCAGCGCAGGCCAGCACCCATCCATGCAAGGCGCAACTTCAGCCCAAGAATAACGTGAAACTACTTAGAGCGTCCATCAAGTGCAGCGCCGTCAGCCTTCATACATTCGTGTTCTTGGGTTGAGTTCAGAGGTGTTAAGAGGGTTAGTTATTCTCTAATCGCGTTTGGCGATTTCTGTCCGTCTGCCGGCGGCTTCAAATTCAAGATGTTGGAGCATGGGGTAGGGGAGGGGGGACCACTTGGTTCAAAATTATGGCCTAATCGCCGATTACCGAAGTTCGGACCGGTGTTAAACGGTTCGTTTGGTTAATGCACACGAAGTTGTTAGTCGAGTCGACCTCTAAAATGTGTGAGGGAATCGTACCGACGACCTGAGGTGATTGAAGTCGTACGGGGGTGTAACTTCCGGGAGCCATGGCGGTAAATTGGTTTAGAGGAAAGGAAAGGCGCATGTATCTGTCACACTTCTTGGTGGACAGCTGAGTGTGAACCGCGCCGTTAGTGAAGGTAGGAGGGCGGGAGTCAAAGAAGAGAGAGAGAAGGGGGTGCCGTAGTGGAGGGCTCCGGAATAATTTCGACCACCTGGAGATCTTTAACCTGTACTGACATCGCACAGCACACTGACGCCCTTAGCGTCTAGCCGCCATCTAAACGCGGCCGCCGCGGTCGGGATCGAACCTGCGGGTGTTCCGAGAACAGCTTCTAATGCTTGTCGGCGTTGGTTGCAGTCTTTTTTTCTTTTTTATATCGTGCTAGAAAAATTGGCCACCCTGTATACGCAGTGCCTGGTGTCATCGACGGTACCGAAACCATGGAAGAATGCAAACATTATCCTTATTCATTAGAAAGGGGACTCTAAGGACCTTAAAAATTACAGACCAATCAGCTTACTGTCTGTTACGTATAAGGTATTTACTAAGGTAATCGCTAATAGAATCAGGACAACCTTAGACTGCAATCAAGCAAAGGATCAAGCAGGTTTTCGGAAACGATACTCTACTATCGATCATATCCATACCATCAACCAGGTGATAGAAAAATGCTCGGAATATAACCAGCTTTTATACTTAGCATTCATTGATTACGAAAAAGCATTTGAGTCAGTTGAAACCTTGGCGGTGTTGCAGGCATTGCGAAATCAGGGGGTAGACGAGCCGTACGTGAAGGTGCTGGAAGATATATATAGTGGCTGCACAGCAACCAAAGTTCTGCATAAAGAAAAAAAAAATCCCATAAAGAAAGGTGTTAGGCAAGAAGACACTATCTCCTCAGTACTATTCACAGCTTGCTTAGAGGAAGTATTCAGAGACTTGAAAAGGGAGCAGTTAGGGATAAGGGTAGATGGGTAATACCGCAGTAATCTGCGATTTCCTGATGACATTGTCTTGTTAAGTAACTCGGGGGATGAACTGTAAATAATGATTGATGACCTAGACAGGAAAAGTAGAAAGGTAGGCTTAAAAATCAATATGCAGAAGACTTAGGTAATGTTCAACAGCCTTGGGAAGGAACAGCAGTTTACGTTAGGTAGCGAAGCACTGGAAATAGTAGGCGAATATGTCTACTTAGGACAGGTAGTAAACGCAGATCCGGACCATGAAAAGGAAATAACAAGAATAATAAGATTGGGATGGAGCGCATTTGGCAAGCACTCGCAGATTATGACTAGCAGCTTACCGGTATCGCTCAAGAGGAAAGTATACAACAGTTGCATCTTACCTGTACTCACCTATGGGGCTGAAACGTGGAGGCCAACCAAGAGGGTTCTACTTAAGTCGAGGACAACTCAGAGGGCTATGGAACGAAAAATGGTAGGAGTAACATTAAGAGGTAGGAAGCGTGCAGATTGGGTCAGAGAAATAACTCAAGTTACTGACATTCTAGTGAAAATCAAGAAGAAGAAATGGGCATGGGCAGGACATGTAGTGCGAAGAGAGGATAACCGATGGTCGCTTAAGGGCCTGTCACACTAGCGCGACACGACACCGACACAGACCCGACAACGACACCGACAGTCGGCGAACTCGTCGGCCGACCGTGTCTGCGGCCGACCAAGCTGTCACACTAGGCCGACGACGACACCAACACGACCGAAAACCAAATGTCTTCCCAGTGTGACAGGCTTTGAGGCCGGGGACACCGACAAAACCAGTCTGCCGACTGTCGGTGGCCGAGTCTTCGAGAGATCGGCCGCCGAGCAAAAACTTTCTCGAAACGCAAAACCGACTAGTACACCACGTCGACAGCGAATACCTTTCAGCACTAATATACGTAAAAAAGTAGAGTCAATGCATAATCCCTGACCGAAACGCGAGCGTGAGCCGCCAAAATACTCAAGGCCGCCGAATGCGTGTGGAATATCAACGGCAGCGTTTTCTTTTCGGGGCGAGTGAATTCGGGGCGCATAGATTTGTGGCGCTCGTCGGGACCGTGAGCAATCTTTCCGCTTTTCCGAACTGCACAGAATAGTGCAAAATGAACATAGCACGTGACAAAGAAATGATGAAAAGAAGCGATTATTTTCCTGAAGCCAGCAGAGATGCCGATCCTCCTGCGCACTTCGATCATTGTGTTTAACGTCTAGCCGCTGCGTCGCTACTTCGCAACCCAATTTCAACGCTATTTTACGCATCACGCAATAATTTTTTGTTGCATAATTCAATGTGTTTCAAGAATTGTGTGCGCAAAAAGCGCAGAACTTGCGTTTAAACTTTACAACAGAACCAACAGCAGTCGTGGTCCCGCGGCCGGCCCTGTGAAATCCGCCTAAGGTTTTAGAAAATCTGCCGAAAGTTTTACCTGCTACTGTGGCATGATTCAAACTATCTGCAGTTTACTCTCAGCAAGCTGGACAGTCAGTTAAGCGGTAAACGCTCCTGCTACCTTTGCAACTTTCACACTGCAAGACAGCGTATTAGCTAGAACCATATCCCAACCTCTGAAAGTGCCGGTTACGCCTAACTTTTGTGGTGCAGTGGTTAGCGCAGCTGGCTATCAAACAGGAGGTCGTGAGTTCGATCCCAAGGGTAGCGTTTTTTTTTTTTTTTTTTTTTTTTTAAGCTTTGAATATACACTGTCTCTTATTCGCCGTGGACAGCTTTTGTTTTTCAAACACTGACGTCGTTCTGATCCGGCAACCAGAGCCGTAAATTACAGGGCACTATTCAGTCTCGGCCCATAATCACGACTGTTGAGGCGCATGTTTTGGTATGGTCGAATATATGAAATGGAATTAAAATTAAGCGTTCCTTAAGTAGTTACGAGAATAAACCATGAAAAATAAAATAGGGAGTAGCTATACAAAAAGGAGAATTTCGCATTGTAAAAAAAAAAAAAAAAATAAAAGGATTAAGAAAATGAACGTATAATGACACGAGAAGAGAGTGAGAATGAGTGGGCCTGGTCGGTGGGGAGGTTTCCCACGTTGTCTGGCTAGTGTGACATAGGAGTTGGGCGACCGTCGGCCGACAGCCGTCTTGCGAGCGACGCGCCGCAGACACCGACTGTCGGCCGACTGTTTCCGTCGGCGCAGTGTGACATAGACGCAGACATCAGGAAGACGCGCTGTTGGCAGACCAAATCGGCGTCATGTCGTGCTAGTGTGACAGGCCCTTTAAGGGTAACAAACTGCGATTCCAAGGGAAGGAAAGCGTAGCAGGGAGCGGCAGAAAGTTAGGTCGGCGGATGAGGTTAAGAAGTTCGCAGGGGTCAAGTGGATGCAGCTAGCACAGAACCGGGTTAAGTGGAGAAATATGGGAGAGGCCTTCGCACTGCAGTGGGTATAGTCAGGCTGCTGCTGATGATGATGTAGTTGTTTACGGCCCAGCAAAGCACAGTGACTTGCAATTTTCTCGACTCCCTTGATTCTTACTTGTTATTAGATTGTTATCCGACTTTCATGGCTGGTAATTTTAATTTTCTGCCACACCCTGTGTGGGATGTTCGTGGTCAGGGACAAGGTAGTCCTTGCAACGGTGCATGGCCGTTACGAGACATCACTGAGCAGTTTCGTTCGTTTGATATATGCATGGACACAAATTCACGGTGCGTTTTTCTCAGCAACGTGGCACAGTGGCTGGTCGGGCAGTCGGCTTGACCGGTTTTATTTTCCAAGTGAGCTTAGCCCCTGACCTTAGCTTAGCCATGAGCTGATAGGTCAGTAATTTTCATGCAGGTTTTAATCCAAGACTCTCTGACCACAGACCCGCCTGTGCTTTGATGACACCGGGCACCGCACTCGCTTTGACGCATGAACGAGTATTTTCTTATCAGAGAGTGTCAGAGTGGCGTTTATTGCTAATTCATTGCCCTTTGTGATCCTAGCACCTGGCCTACATAGTGGGAGTGCTCGAAGGGAGAATGGCGAACAGCACTCATCAGCGCCGGTAAAGCAGGACGTGGACGCATGACGCGCGAGCTTAATGAGACTCAGCGAAGTCTTCGCATAATAGAGGGCGGCTACACGCTTCCGTTTATAATGACTGACTGTGCGAATCATCTGCGAGCGCGCTCTATGATAAGCCTTGTATACTTGAGCCCGACGCTATAGCAAGTCGAGTCGGGGCGAGCCGGTTGGTGGGTTGAGTAATCCCGACCCACCCGGGTTTACATGAACCCGTTTCTGTCAGGCCGAGATCGTTGCTAGACCTTTCATTGAAAAAACAAACCGCGCGTAGGCGGGAGAGGTGGAAGACGAGAAATGCACAGACGAACAGCTCTGAATAAAGGAAAAAAATACGGATGGTTTAACAGGGTATGTTGCTGGGCGAGTTGGTTATTCATTGCAGAGAAAGAACGCTATAGCAGACGTCGGACCAGGAAGAGGAGGACTCACACACATGCGCTGTGTGTGTGTCCTCCTCTTGCGCATGTGTGTGTGTGCCCTCATCTTCCTGGTCCGTCGTCTGCTATAGCGTTCTTTCTCTGAAGATGGTTTAACTCTGTTAATCACGGAATATCATGCAGCATGTAGGGTGTTTTGACAGGATTGTGCTTGCTGTGTCCCAATTATTAAACATTATTTTGCTGTGTTAATCAGGCCGCCATGCTTCCAGACCACAGACTGCATGTGCTTCACAGATACGTTCTTAAAGTAATGCTTTTATTAGATATGACGTTGGATACACATCACACTTTGCACGAAAGCCGGAGCGTTGCTGCTGCACACAGTACATCATGCGCCCCTTGTCGAACACAACCAGTTCCGTTGAATGCGTCAAAGTTCGCCGGCGTTCTATAACTAGTTTACAGGAAAGGAAAGGCGCAGTATCTGTCACATGTTGTTTCTGTGCACACTTGAAGTCCCTCGGAAAGGTCAAAGGTCAAATCGGGTTTTTGCGAGAATGCGGGTAGTAGTGCTGCATCACTAAAACTGTGCTACAAGACAACGACGAAGGGGAAGGAATGAGCACAACACCACAGGCGCAGACTGTCAACTGGGGGAACCCAGGCGGGAGCCCAGGCACACGATGACCTTTTTTTACACGTTCACGCACGGATAAGCATAAGTTAGGAACGACGGAGATGCCTATACCAAATCATGAATCAAACTGTAAGCGAGACAAGGTAAGCTGACAGAAAAGAAAAAATGCGTTGAAAGTGCAAAAGAAAGAAAAAAAAAAAAACTGCAGCCACCGCCGTTAGGCGCTGAAATGCAAAAGCTCAAGCTGGTCAGGGTTAAGACTCTCGGTTACTGAACTGGAGTACCTGGGTTCGATCCCGACCAGGGCGGCTGCGTTTCGATGGCGGCTACACGCAAAGGCTTCCGTGTGCTGTGCGATGTCAGTGCACGTTAAAGATCTCCAGGTGGCCGAAATTATTCCGGAGCCCTCCACTACGGCACCCCTTTCTCTCTTTCTTCTTTGACTCCCACTTCCCTCCCTTCCCTTACGGCGCGGTTCACACTCAGCTGTCCACCGAGAAGTGTGACAGATACATGCGCCTTTTCTTTCCTCTAAACCAATTTAACAGTTTATTGCCACGGCCCCCGGAAGTTGCATCTATGGTTTCAGTGTCCAGAGGTCGTCAATACGAGTCCCTGACACATTTTAAAGCTCGACTCCACTAGCAGTTTGTGTCAATTAACCCAACGAACCGTTTAACACAGGTCTGAACCTCGGGTGACCAGAGATTAGACCACAATTTTGAACCAAATGCCCCCCCCCCCCCTCTCCCCTCCGTGGTCCAACATCTTGAATTTGGAGCCGCCGGACCGACCGACAGAAACCGCCAAACGCGAGAAGTAAGAGCTAACTCTCTTAATAAAGTACGGTTCTGAGAGCTTACGGTTCCGTGCTCCTGTCATGGGCGCTGTATACGGATGGATGGAAGGACGAACGGGCTGAAACAAGGTGGGGATAGTCGTCGCTATGTCCAACCTTTCTTTTTATGCGTTTAAATTTAGACAACGCTTCGACTTTGGCTAACTTAAATTTAGACCCAGGATATTTTTGAATACCCTTTTTTAATTTCGATTTAGAACTCTTGCGTCTCCTGTTATTTAGCTACCAATCTTCCAAACGCCTCTTGCTAACCTCTACCGCCGATTCATTCAAGTTTAATTTGTTACCTCTAAACCCCAAAGCCTCAGCTAGAGTGACTGTCTCCGCAGCGACATCTGGATGGATTCTGCCACACTTCAGTATCTATAAGATGTTCAATTGTTTCTGGGCATCTACCGCATATAGTGCAAGTTTCATCTTCCTGATTAAACTTCCTTTTGTAGCTTCGCGTTCCAAGACATCCTGATCTAGCTTCAAAAAGAAGGCCGCTGCCTCTTGAGTTGTTATAGAAGGTTTCCTTCGTAGTCCGAGTTTTCCATTTTCTATATATCTCTATAGGGTCGGCTTCTTTTGCATTGAATTATTTAAGTAAAAAAGCCTCTGTGTTCTTTGTCGTTTAATGCTCTTTATTTCTCCGCCCTGTCTTCCTACATACTTACTGGTTAGTTTTCTGGTCCTTTTCCGCCACTGTGAATCAATGCACTTTCGGTACAAGTGTTTAACTACTTTAGCTGCCATCCTATTGTCGTTCATTTCCCTGTGGCTGTTTTCGCGCAATGTTTATACTCTGTGCTTCTCGTGTCTCGAAAGACGCCCAAGCCCATTTCTCCTTGTACGAAGGTTCGCAGTTTTGTCGTGGGCTCCAAGTGCTAATCTTCGTAAATATCTCTGCATTTATTTTTGCCCTTAATTAAGCACAAAACCGCATTCTCGAAGGTAAGCACTGGTGCCATTATTTTTTTTTTCCCCAAATACCTTTTACTACTTCATATCCCGTGCTTCATTATTCGCGGCATTTCTTCGTCCCTTCGCCCTGATGGTCTGTTCATATTTTTCCATGTGTATACCTGTCCTTCGTCAGTTCATACCCCGATATATTTATATTCCGCCAGTCTTGGTATATCTCACTCCCTTGCATTTTAAGCTTTTTATCATTGAAATCATTGAATATCATCAGACCCGACCTAATTTGCGATGAAAGTAAAGCCGACTGCATCTCCCTCGTATCCCAATATATTAACCAATGCTTGTAAATCTTCTTGGCTATTGGCTAATATAACACGTCGTCCGCGTACATTTATCCTGAAAACCTTTGCTTTACGTTCATTTCGCCTAACTCACACGAGAGACTAAAACCAAGACTGCATGCTTGCAGACTCTTTTCGATATAGGTGGCGCAATAGGTAGCGCCGTCTAGCGGCTAAGCTGGGAACAACCGCTATGCTGGTATATGCCGTTGCCTCCGCGGAACAATATACAAGTAGCACACATCAGAATTTCAGAGCTTTCACATAAAAATTTGGCATTCTGAAAGTATCTGATTGAACGAAAAAAGCTTTCCAGTAGCAGTTCAGCCCTTCGGTCAAAAATGACCGGCATGTGTGCGCCTGATCGGGTCGACCGAGAAGAACAAGCCTGATTACAATTAGTGTGTAAATCTTTATGTGGAACAGATAGCACGGACCGCGAGGGCGGTGAAGCGAGTGATGCAGGGCAGCTTTCGATCTACTTTTTATCTTTGAATAATTTTTAGACACGGGCTACCGTAATAGTTTGAGCAGTGAAAGGAAGCGAATGTAGCAGTTTCATGCCATTTTAGGAGTAATGATAATCGTGCTACGTTCATTTTTTAGGCACACCGATCATGCATGTACTCTGTTTACTGCTTGAGCGGCTAATGCGTGGAGTTCTCATAACTATTATGGGGTTCTATCTGTATGGATATATATATATATATTTATATTTATTTATTTATTTATTTATATATATATATATATATATATATATATATATATATATATATATATATATATATATATATATATATATATATATATATATATATATATATATATATATATATATATATATATATTTATTTATTTATTTATACATATACATATTTTTTATATACATATATATATATATATATATATATATATATATATATATATATATATATTTATTTATTTATTTATTTATTTATATATATATATATATATATATATATATATATATATATATATATATATATATATATATATATATATATATATATATATCCATTTGGGATCCATTTAGAGTACACTAGGTCACTTTTGTTGAGTAAAAAAGCCGCAGCTTTCAAGCGTCCGTAGCATTGAGTATTTGGCGGCCGAATTTCAGCATTCGCTGTATGACTCAGTATTGGTTCGCCGGTGCCTGTAGCGAGTGGCGATGACTCTCGTAGAAGGCGGGACCTGCTGTACTGGAATTTCTGTGATTGACCGGTATCAGCGTTCGTCTGATGCTGCCGTCATGCTGACGTGCGGTCAGCTGAAACAGAAAATGGGCAATTAATCCTTATGAAATAGTGACCTTATGGCCATAATGCCTCATAATGGCCTCAGCAAAAGTTTTTTCGAAAAGTTCTATTATAGCCCATTGTCTCATTTCTTTTTATTTTAAGGAATGCCTGTTGTTTCCATGGCCACATTCACATTTATTATCAGCAGCAAAAGCTTCGGGGATGCGTGTTTTCAGAAAAAAAAATCAAATATTGTTGCGCTTTTTCACTAAATAACTTGAGAACCAATTTATTAGATGATTACAAAACATAGAACTTAGCAGGGGCAAGACACCGGAGAGAAGCAAACGGGACGAGAGCTCAGTTGGGTATACAGTTCGTTTGCTTCTCTACTGTGCCTTGCCCGGCTCAGTTTTATGTTTTGTAATCATTTCGTACCAACTAGCCCGTCATTGCTCACTCTTGTAATTTATTAGGCATCGTAAACTTCAAGCGGGGCAAGCATGTTCTTTCATACCTCTATAAATTTCAGATGACTGCGCCGGAATAGTTTTTCTTCGCCAAACGGCAGCTCGTGAACTTTTGCCGCAAATGCCATCCGTTTGTTGCTCAACGGCTGTTTGTTGCACGGGTATTCAGTTTTTTCTGTCCCTTCTCTACCAACAAAGTGTTCGGAACTCGCACGAAAGGCTGCCAAGGCGAAACATTTTCGCTTGGGGATTGAAATTCAGGGGTCGCTCGTTTTCTCCTGATTGAAAGAGTTGAAACTGGAACAGCTCACAGTGACGCGCGCATACCAGCGCTGTTAATCTATTAATCTTTTGGTAATTATCTCTATTCGGTTCTTTTTTCTTATACTTAGAACAACAATGTAATGAAACGATTTTGCTTGCCACGGCACTTGTTAAAACCCAAACTCTGGCGGGAGTAAATGAAACGAAAAGGGAGGAAATAGAAGGGGGGGAAGAAAGTAGGGGGCGAAAAGACAGTACAGGGGTAGGGTGTCTAAAAAAGCGTACAAAATATAAAGAACAAAAGATAGAGACGCTTTTCAGTTATTCAAGATAGTTTGTGAGCAAAAGACTGCGTAGCGCATGCGCTTTCTACCTTGGCGCCTCCACTGCTATCATCGCGTCTTCACATACCAGAGAGGAGGAGTGGCGCTGCTCGCCCCTGGTTCAGGGCTTTTCGCCAAACGATCGGGCGAGGGGGTGTTGGTCGAGCCTATCCAGCCAACCTCCCCACTGCAGTAGGGCTGACTCAACCCGACTCGACGGTCATTCGAGTCGGGTTAGGGGGTCGAGCTCGACGCCTAGCGTATACATGAGCCCGACAACCGGTTTTCATCCCGATAGGCCGACTCGACCCGAGTTCGTCGGGTTAACCACCTGTTCGTCTCTTGCGACAGACTACGCGCGTGTCGCGGCCCGCACGCTCGCCCAAGGACGACTGATTGCAGATCAGTTCGGGCTTAGACACGTGCGTTCAGGTACCACGAACCACAGGCCTGTGTCCCTTTTGTAGTCTTAGCGGGCGGGTCTCAGTTTTTTGCGGAAAGTGACCGCGTATACTTTCACGACCGATTTCGAGTTTTTGTTTACAGCTGAAATCAATTAATGTTCAAATTGCTCCCTCAAAAATTGTGTCTGCGATTTCTGCGAGGGCATCTCGGTAGCGAAAGAGGGTTTCCACAGGATTCTTCGTGCACCGGTAACTGAAGAAAAGGTATCCGTTGTGTTGAGTGGGTTGAATTAAGTCAAACTCTGCTCCTGGCCCTGGTGGAAAACCAACATCTTTTTATCAGTGCTTCTTCCTGCATATCAAGGCTGCCTTTATTGAAATGATCAAATTCTTTTTGCATTCAAGCAAGCGTCCACCTTCATTTCGAGACGGACGTACAGGTGGCGACAACGCTCGTTAGTCGGAGAGTGTCCGAGCTTGGGCCTTGGACGATAACCGACTTCCGCCCAACCTGGTACGTGGCTGACCGTGGGCCGTCATTTGGCCGAATACCCTTAGCCAACCAGGTCGGTTGCCGATTAGAGCCGATGGTTGGCTGTTGGTCGGCAGTCAGCCAACGCTTCCAGGAAACAACGAAGCTTAAAAAGGCAGCCAAGGTTCTTGGGGTTATAATCAATGCTGGAGATTACAATCCACGCGCTCAGATCAGGCTGCATATACATGTCTTATGTGGCGTTGGAATACAACGAAGAAAAGCAGTTCTTATTTCGCAAATACTTCGTCCAGCTACGGTTTTACGCACTCGTCTGAAAGTCGAGCAGGCAAAATTGATACCGTTGGCCTTCACATCGATATTCTACCCAATCGCTTCTCTGAAGCTCTAAAAATTAATCCAGTCCTTATTTATGCTTCCACATTCTCAGTTGGCAGGCTGGCAAGCCCGCGAAGGTGCTGGGTGATGTTCGCGAGCCCCAAGAAAAGAGAACAACGGCTTTGCTCTAAATTTTGGTTTTTTAATTGTGACGACTGCAATTTTTGCAGTTTTGCAAGGCCACTTGGCTTCTGCGCTACTCATTTAGGCAGTGATTAGTTGCACCTGAAGAAAACATTGCACCTCTGTAGCCGTTGAAGGAGGTATGCAATACCTGCATAAACTGCCACATAGACTGTGTTCTCTTATTTTTCTTCCTTCAAATAATGATCTGGTGGTGCCCAAGTCTTTATGGACGTCTGTATCTTTTTGAAATAAACCCATGAATCTTGATTTTTAAAACTTTTATTTTCTTTTTATGTACAGCAGTCTTTGAAAAAGTAGGCCTTGAACGCAACTGGAGGATGGCGCTGTCGGCTAATGATGGCTTGTGATGAAGTATTCGCAGAGCATCTTCCAGAAAAGCATTTATGTCACCTAGGAGATGAAGAGCTGGTGTAAGTGAGACATTTAAACACCAGAAAGGAAAAAAAAGTAATGATTTACATACAAACAGGAAGGTAAGGGAAGGCATGATCGTGGTAAGGTGACTTGCGCTTAGCGGCAGCGATGAAGCAATAAAATGACACATAAAGGGAAACAATTAGTGAAAAGGAAATCGTCGAAATTCACAATCGTGCGTGTGACACTTCTTTCTATCGCTACTGTGTACCCTGCACACATTCGATATACTGAACGCCAAAGAACTCTGGTTTCTCCAACAGAATTCGCGTATTTTGACGCTTTAGGTTCGAGCGCCTAGATTTTCATTTGTCAACCCGTATTGTGTTAAAAAAAAGTAGGTTACGTCAAGCACATCCCTTTCTTAAGATCTCCTGAACTGAACTGAGGATTCTGCTTCATTAGGTGACACATACGAATGAGACTTCTGTCTTTTCTCCACTCGCTGTTATTTCTGGAGATGAATGTTTAAACGATAACGTTATCGATTGACCAAGCCAACAACCATTAAAGTCATTTCCGTCATTTTAAACATTGTTATTGTTCTAATTTTTCTTCGTGGTCAACGTTTTTAGATACCTAATTTTAGAACTCTATTTTTGTCGTGGGAACATTTTGTTGTTTCTAATATCATATGCCTTTTAATTTTTATATGCGAATGCAAGGACCTGCGGCATTATCTTTATATCCATTCCAACTTACTGCAGTGGCTGCTTTTAGCGAGGTAAGGGGTTAGGAGAGGTTTAACTTGCTTTTTTTTTTTAATTTACAGTGAAAATGCAGGCGTTCCGTGCTAGTGGTTATGGGCAAAGTATTTTTCTAAGAACAGATGTGTCACATATTAGCAATGCGTTCAAGGGGATGTCTCTTGGACTCTTTTACATTTAGTTCTGCTTTAGCCTATAAATTTCATGCTGGATATAAATAAAAAAAACTAAAGTGTTCCCTTTTCAGCACCGCACATAACTGCAGAATAAAAATAAATGGTACTGTATTCAGGGTGCCCCAGCTAAAATGAACCTAAATTTGGCAGAAAACTAACAACCTATAAAGGTTCTTCCCAACTGAGCCGAAGTGAATGCTACTCGAATGTTTCTAAAGTACCGGTTAGTATTTTTTCTTTCCACGTACTTGAATAATTAGCCAAGATTAGCTAAGCGTCCCTTCTACTTATCACATAGATTACATAATAACTTTAGCTACACCCGCATTTATGGCATGGGGGATTGGCAAGAGCTCAGTGCATGTGTAAGAACTGAATGCATGACCCCGACTTAGACTGTATGATATATAACTTATTAATTTGAAATTAGCGTTGCTAAAATAATTTGGAAAATTCTTGGGGTGGTAGGAACAATAATCAATAAAAGAAGAAAATTAAAAAACATGCAAATAAAATGCTTCCACCCAACGCACTGGACTGCGTTGTCTCGTCGTCTTCCTCGCTCTCTTGTTCGAAAGGAGCAGCTAGTCTTCGTTATAATTAAGGGTTTCACGAAGTACTATTTACTAAAACTAGAAAACGCGCACGAGCAATATATATATTTCATCAATCCCCTCCGCAGCGCAAGGCTTTTTCAGCAACTTTCATTAACGCGGAAAATATATATCGACGTTAGAAGATTATGCTCCTCCTCTCTTCGCTCAAAGTAGGGCATTCCGGAGTTCAAGAAGAAAGAAACAAACTAGTAGCTACAGCGCCCCACCGCGCCCCGTCCTGTCAGCGTTATTTGGGAATGTCTAATGAGCGGGCCCACCGAGATAGCCCCAGTAGACGTCAAAGGGAAGGGGGTGTGCGGCGAGGAGTCGCCCTAGTCGGTTACGAGTGGTCACCAGGAGGAGTTTTAAATTTATAAATGATTTGTAAAATGTAGGCTTCACGTAGAACCTTTAAATTTGACTCGATTACTCTCAAAGGCAACCTCTATGGGCTTCAGTTATTGCGGCGACTCATCACCATATGCAGCGCCTGTCGTTTCCTATGCCTGTGTCGTTTTGCGAAGGTAGAGGCGTTCGTCCCTTGTGTTCCTTGGAGGCCACCTTGCTTTGCGAAATTTTCTGGGGTAATTACATCCTGTTTATCGTCGTCTCGTTTTTATCGTAGGGCTAAAGGGCTGCTTTCGCCACATGATGGAAAGGGTAACTAAGAGCGCAGTTTGCTTTGAAGCTATCGGAAAACTCAAAGCACTCATAAACTGTTAACCCGGCCCTTCAAGGCAACAAGAAGCCTTGTACCAGCCTTCGAAGGCATATTGCTAAAATGCGGCGTAATTATACACGCTGCGTGGGCAGAAAACGTTTTGCTATCACTGCACATAAATCTGGTCTGCATGCATTCTTTTTGCAGTACAACACCTGTTACCGCTATGGAAACTCAGGATGTGCATCTGTGGTTCAGGAAAAAATAACGCTTATGCCGTGAGAGTTCCTCTCTGACATGTGGGGCATACAGACGTGTACTGCGGTTAAGTAACCCCAAATGAAAACCTGCTATCGTAACGACACAGATGTTAGGATATTCGATATTCAGCTACTGAGTATGAATCGCAGATTCGATCTCAGTCATTGAACTCCTACTTCAGTGCCAGGGGAATGCAATCTCATCCTGGCACCGTGTGGCGTTGGTGCAGAGCAATTACCCGAGGTAGTTGAAGTCAACTGGCTTTCCGTTACACGACCTCATGTACCAGGGTTCTGCTTTATGATGACAAATCCTTGCAAAATGTGTCAGGGAATTCTTAATGTGATTGACTAGACATTTCTTACACGAGGCGAGCAGTGTTATTGGTGCTATTTTGTCTCAGACGAACATATCAGCGGTAATTCATTATCTAGCACTGTATCCGTAATTTATCAAGCAATTGATAGCACTCTCTAGTCTCTCAGCATACATATGAAGATAATGTATGATAGTAAAATTTGCTCCCCCTGCGGAACCTGATTCATTAGAGAAGTGCGAGTGAGGAGAGGATTTTGCGCAACTGATTCGATAATCCAAATGGGCCTTCATGCAACACACAAATTCCGACCACTTTATGAAGTATTCAGCATAATGCGAGGAGCACATAGAAGAAAAAGAAAGGGAGCATGGAGCGGTACACCGCATTCACAACTGAAACCTTGGTTCACTGATACAATTTATAAATACAGAACTGCTGCGGAAAAAGTGCACTTTAGTCTCCTTACAAGCGAAAAGGCGAAAACAATGCTAGTTCCATGCCTAGTTCTGTTCTGAACTCGTTCTGAGTTTCGTTGCTTTCCCCACGTCTACAAATTTACCTTTACTTTACTTTACTTTCTTACTTACTTTTCTTACATGTTTTATTACTTTGTCTTCTTAATCTTTCTTGTTTTTGTTATTTCTTTATTCTTTTTTAATTTTCTCTGTTTACTTGCTGCTGTGTTTATCCTTTTCCTCAGCGTCCTCCAGCGCACTTACGCTAGATAATGAGAAATAGGGACTGTTCGTCAGGAAGTCCCTTCAAACGCCTACGAGCATTGTGCACATTACTGGAGAGACCGCGTGCCAACTCTTAAGCGCTGCGCCCAGGCGGCATAATTCCATGGTGGCAACTCGTGTACAAGGCACTCACGAGGGAAAAAAAATGCTTTCGCATTAAAATCAGCGAACGAAACCATATTGAAGAGCGTCCATGTTCGGTTCTCTCTAGTTTTCCGAAATAAACTGCTACATGTAATGCCGCTTTAATAAAATTTTGCTCGTTACGCTAAGGCGTGTTGTCATATTTGTTTCTTAGAGTACATTTAGAGCTTCGTGATTAAAAGCCGCGAGAAAGCATTTTCATGCCAAATTGTTTGGATGGCTTTGCAGTTGTAAAAATGTCCTTACGTATAAGCCCCATTTTAATGACGCCCTCTGATGGATAGCGCGTCTTCTCCGCTTTTGACTGACTGAGTGTTCTTAACAATGCTGCTATGCACCGATCACACCCAAGCTTAGTGTTTATTCCGGCGATAAATACTACTCTTGAGGCTGAATGCTCAAGTCTGAAGCCATTGCCTTTGTCTGTGCGGCTGATCGCATCAACAAAGCCTTTTGGAGCAGATATAATAGAGTATTCCTGCAGGGATTAATTTTTGGCACCGTTTAACAGCATAGCATATTTTCGTGCGACTGGCCGTGTCAGTAATGCTTTCTAAAATGCAGAAGTAAGGATAGGCAACTATATTGTCACGTGGTGGCAACAATGCCGAAGGCAACAAACGAGCAGGCAGAGTAGCACTGAAATAAGCTCATTATTGGACTGACATGCGCCTGCAAATAATAAGCTACTCGGCGGTGGCTACAGCAGCAAACATGGTTGCTGGTCATTGGACTACAAATGCCTGCGGCATTCGGCGACGCTCAATTTAAAGCCGACGAGAAAAAAAAAAAAAATCACATCCGGATAAACCGGCCAAAGAAAACCTAGCGCGGAGTCTGAAACAGCGCGGAAACAGTTGCGCTTGGCTAAAATCTTTTGAGGCAAATCTTGGCGCAGCTTGCGTTACAAAGAGAGTAATGAAGACGCGTCCTGGTGACACTAAGCGTGAACAAAGAGCCCAAGATTGTTCTGCGCGTTGCAAGAAAAGTTATAAGGACACACTCCGGCGGCTGCTGAAAAAAACAAATGAGGTTTTAATGCTTCACGGCAATATTGAAAATAGTTGTTGACCTGTCAAATCTAGACTCTACAGGAATGCATGTTGGCCATGCCATTGATATCTTCTAATTCACAGCTTTAGGGGCTCTACATAAAGGCGACAGAAACATAGAGGGCGATATAGTCTGTGGTATACCACTGCGACATTGAGTGTTTCACATCGACAGATCTGGCCTGCAGTATAATATTCATGACGATAACTTGTGAACCTGGACCTAGTAGTTAAAGAGGGCCCATAATCTTCAGGAGGTTACTGCACACTGGCACACTTTACATGGGATCTACAATGCTGGGAGTGAAAGCGAATGTATTGCGTGCATTGTGTTGTTTTCAGTATAACCTTAGCATTCTAATCCAATGCACTTATGCGTTGTCATCCTATCTTTGACCACAAATAACACATCACCAGAGAATGTGGACACGATAAACCGATGCAAGGAAAGGACAGCAGATGCAGGTAAAGCGTTACTGAACTGTAAAAGTTTCCAGCAATACCATGCACGAAACACGAAGGCTGCAAAGTTGAAGTAAAAAAAAAAAAAAAAAAAAAAAACGTACTGATTTAATCGCCGAAAAAAAAAAAAAAAGAACAGCTAGTAGTTATTCTATGAACATCACGAGTTCGGACCGCTGGAGGTTTGCGAGTGCACCTATAAGTGGCAACGAGTGGATACCTAGCACGGAAACGGGAGCACCAGGGGAACGCGTGCGTACACGCACGCACGTACACAAGCACACAAGCACACAAACAAACAAACAAACAAACAAACAAACAAACAAACAAACAAACAAACAAACAAACAAACAAACAAACAAACAAACAAACAAACAAACACAAATATCCTCTCTAAACGTTGGCGATCGCCCTGCCGTGCACGCCGAATTGAATACTGCATGGTGATAAACAGCGCGAAGGCCACTGTGTGAAAAGGGCCTTTTCCATAGCCGTTAGCGTCGAGCAATCGTCGTATCGTCCTCATCGCAGTCGCCTAGTATGTGAAGTTCGTGCGCGATGTAGAAAGCTCTTAAATGTGGAGATTAGGGCAGCTTTGCACTGAATTTCATTTTGGGAGCGGCGTGAACACCGGCAATACAGTGAGCACAACCAAAGAGAGCAGCTCGAGTAGTTTGCCAAAGTACGCATATGCTGCTCCTCTCATGGTACGCAGCGCGACGTTGCTGGGTCCGTAAGTAGCAACTATACGACATATTATAGCTACGTTTGCTTCCGCATCAGGAATCTGAATCATTAGAAAAATGCAGCTGAGAGAATTTAAGACCACTGAGCGAATAATCCAAACGAACCTTCATGACAAATAGAAGCTTCAAGTACTTAATTCCCCAAGCGTTCGGCATAATAGGAGGGGTACACTGAAGAAAATGGTAGCACGAGGAGATGCACACAACTCATAACTGAAAATTTAGTTCAAAGGCACTGCGCATATACACAGCAGCTGCGAAAACATAACAGAAAAGCAGAGAACCAAGTCTACACAATGGAGATTACCCACGTTCAGGTTATCCTAACTTTTAAAAATAAACTACTATATATAGTGACACTCAAATAGTGCTTTACTTTTTTCGCTGCATTGTGTTATGCCTTAGTTCGCAAGAGGGAATTTAGGACATTATGCTTGAGAGCTGTGTTGGAATATTTTAATGTAACGTTTTTTTTTTTTTTTTGCATGTAACTGCATTTGTGAATAGGCCTCTTGCGCACTGCCCCCTTTTAACAACGCTCTCTGATGGAAGCCCAACTTTCCCTGTTTAGGTTGATTAAATGTGCACGTTTATCCTCCTGGCTGAGTTTTTAACAATTCTACAATGCACCTCTCACTTTCTATGGCACAATGCCTTTCGGTTCAGCAGTGAGAACAGAAAAAGTTCTTTGGTTCATAGCGTGTTTTCCTGTGGCCACCCATGCCAGTAAGCAAAAAAAAAAAAAAAAAAAGAAAGGAGATAGTAGTCTCAGATGCATGCGAGGGGAGCCGCGCTGACGCCAAGGAAAGCATAGGAGATTTTTCTTTCATATCCAATCACATCAGATTAAAAATTTACTGTCCCCATCACGCGAAAATCCGGCCGCCGGCGTGTGGACTGGATGGTACGCCAATTAAAAAGACTTCAGGTGTCCACAGAAACAAATGTGACAGATGCTGCGCCTTTCCCTTCCTTTGAACCAATTACTAAGGCGAAAGCCTTTCTAGGTCCTGGCGAAAGTCTCGCGTCGGCGAGATGAGTTAGCGACATTCAGCGAGTGACAGATACTGCGCATTTCCTTTCCTGTAAACAAATTATAGAACGTCGGTGAACTTTGATGCGCTCAACGGTACGCTGCTTGTGTTCGACAAGGGGCCCGCGATGTACCGTGTGCAGCATGCAACGCTCAGGTGTTCGCATTTCTTCACTGCAGGTTCTGCAGTGCTCTTGCAACTTTTTTTTTAGTTAATCCGTGACTAACGATAACGTAACCATGCAGATAATAGATAAGCCAGTAGAAGAAATAATAACCACATGCCGCCAGTGGGACTCGAACCCGCGACCTCCGAATGCTCAGCCAGTGGTGCCAAAATACAGCAGTGAGGACAGGCAATTATATTGAAAAACATTTAGTTGTTGACCTGGTTCAACAACAAATTAAGGCTCGTAGCATGAGTTAAAGAATGCTGCTCCAGCAGTGTCCTCTGATTCACAACTCCAGGAGCCACAACACAAAAGCGACAGAAACAGGACGAGAGAGCGCATATCGTAGCATTTCAATATTGCGTGTTTCACGCGCACAAATGTAGATTGCGAAGTAACTAACATGCATGACCATATAGCTTTCGAGACTGCTCCTGGAAGTAAAGGGGCAGCCATAACCTACAGAAGTTACGTGATGTTGAATATTATTGAAACTCTGCGCATCGAGACTTAAAAACAAAAGAACAGCTGCAGCTTTCATCACCAATTACCTCTGCCTGGCGAGACACCATAGTTTGCAGCGCCACGGCACAGTTGCGCCCTTACTTGTGCTCCACAGTGCAGACAATTAAAGTGAATATACAGTCCCTAATGAACGCATTTAATTTTTTCTTTAATATAATCAAACGCAGCGTTGAAATACAATGCACATGAAATAATTTTCACGGCAAATAACACATTATCAAAGGGCATGGAGGCAGTAAACGCACGAGAGAAAAGGCCCACAAATGCAAGTGGAGCCTTAGTAAACTACCAAAGTTAATAACAATACTGTGCACAAAACGCTAAGTCTGGACAACGAAACTTAAAAACTATAATTGTACAGTTGAGTGCCAAAGCGCACATCGCCGGAAAACTAAAGTTCTTTTAGTTACTTTATGACCATCACCAGTCCCGATCGCTCAGGCGTTGCAAGGATATGCATAAGAACCAGCACCGTGCACGGACCTGCCAGAAAACTAGCACGGAAACGGAAGTGTGAACGCTTCTGCGCGCCCGCCCGCGCGCGCGCGCGTACGCGCGCACGCACGCGCGCACGCACGCACGCGCGCACGCACGCACGCGCGCACGCACGCACGCACGCGCGCACGCACGCACGCACGCACGCACGCACGCACGCACGCACGCACGCACGCACGCACGCACGCACGCACGCACCAGAAAGCGTTTTCACAATGCGTCGACGACTTGCTCGGTAGCGCACGCCGTATTAAATCACTTGCGTGCGAACTATGGGGACGCCACTTTGTGAACAGCGGCCTTTTGCCGAGCCCACGGTGCCGGGCACTGGTGCAGTATACTATAGCCTAAACGCCAGTGAAGTCAGCTCAATCGCTGCTAAATGTTGAGCGCGCTTCAACACGTGCTAAGTACACGAAGTTCATAAAGCGACGCTAACAACAGCTTTGAACTAAATGGCTTCCCGATCGAAAAAAAAAAAAAAAAACTGCGTCTTTTTCTTCGCAGTGTCCTCCTAAAGGTACCCAAAGCGAAGGCCGTAAGTGTCACCGCGGGGATGTATTTCCTCCCAGGGTGTTGTATGGACAGGGCGTTTCCTGTTTTTTCCTTTCTCCCTGGGGCACATGTAGCACGCTGTCACGTGGCATTTTTTAAGATTCATGGGATTTTATTTTTGTCGAATAAAAAGGGCTACGTTAAGGGTAACTCATTGGAAACATCTGGATCTGTGCATTCTCGTGGTCGACAATCCTTCTATTCATCCTTCTAGCCATATATATAAAAAGTTACTTAATTAATGTCGACTAATTCAAGTGGGCGGGACGAATGAATACTAGTCGATACTTTAGAACAACCCTAAAAACTTCGCTTGATTTCATCTTGGAAGAAAGTTTCGGTTGTTTTTAAATCTTGGGCCATTTTATTTGGGAAACGCTGTATTGAAGTATAAAAAAAAAAACAAACAAACAAAAAAAAAACAAAGCGAAAACTAATAGATTGGTTCATAGGCCCTCTCCTCACATTCAAACTTGGCCATGCTATAAACAACATGATTAGGACGTGCTGCAGTGGCTGTCCGTGATCTACTCGCTTGTGTGCGCGTCGCCACGCTTTCATATTGGTTGTCATTATAAGACAAAAATGGTGTATGAGCGTTAAAGTATCTAAAACGATTTTCTTCGCCACTCATGTAACCTTGCTCGAACGAGAAGAATTTTGGTGGCCTTCAAGATGTCGCCTCTTACTGAATTCATTTGTTGGCGACCGTCGTCAGTTGTAAGTATTGACGTCTGTTCAAGCCGTTGATAGTATACGCAGAGGTGACACGTCGTTATCGTTGCGGTATAACTAGGTTTCTCAAACTCACTCGTTTGTTTTTACTCACTCGTTCGTGAGGAATTTACGAAATGTGACAGTTGCTCCTTCAAATTTCATTACAAGTACCAATACTTCTTACAAGCCACATATCGGTGCCAAAAGTTTTGGTGATCACTTTTTCTGCTGTTGGCTGACTCTTGAAAATTAGGGAAAAAAAAAAGTAAGGTTACTTGCTCTTAGGTTAGGAGCCGATAATCCATGCTACCATAATGATATAGAGCGGCGCTAGGGCTCTTTCTGTAATCGACATGCACACACGCAAAACAGAATGCTATGGGGGGCGTGCATTATTACCACCCGTGTCCACCGTATCCTCCACCGTATCCTCCACCGTATCCTCCGCCGTGAGGCACCAAGTCGTAGCCACCGATGATGGCTCCACCGTGGCTCAGCTTGTGTACGTGGTGGACAGTGTTCACGAGGAACGAGGGCCCAGGCACTGACTTGCTGTATCCGCCGCCGTATCCTCCGCCGTATCCACCACCGTGACCGCCACCGTGTCCAGTCAAGATGATAGCACCATGACCGCCGCCATATCCCCCGGCCATTGCCGCCGACATGACGGAGCAGAGTACCAAGGCGAGGACCTTTTGAAGAGCGTAAACGCCAGGAGGATGTTATGCTGGCGACTAGCTTGCGATTAGTGTGGTTATTGCAACCTGCGATTAATATCCACTGCTCTATGGTTCTTTGAACTTTACGCGTACCGCACCGCGAGTGAGTATTTGAGGCCAACGTCATTTTGCGGCTCGTTTCTGAGGACTTGAAATCGAGCTCGCAACGTCGCAAAAGAGCAGAACAAGGTCTTGTCTTATCGCTTGCAGTGCATTGAATTAGCTCATATGAGTCTCAAGTTTCAAGAGTACCTTATGGTAATGCTAGAAAACGCAGTATTCAATACGCATATAGCTAGCTCTTAGTTCACAGCTCATAATTCTGTACTGTCTAGCCACTTTCGCTTAAGGGTGTTATATTCCCCGAAGCGAAAGGGGCCCGATAGTGCAGAATTGAAGACGATGAAAAATCTTCGTATCTCGCAAATCGTTGTCAACGAAGTAACTGGCGAAAAATTCCTTTCACCTGGCGCATATCAGAGGCGTACTACGTTTGTTTTGCACTGCCTGCTTAGGCTCTCGAGCGAGTATCAAAAGTAATAAAAAAGTACCACATAAAACCATGCACAAGCTTCGTGTACACAAATAGATGCATATGATGTGCGAATAAATTTATAACAGTATCTACTCGTACGTAGTTGAACGGTTGAACGATTTAGCAAAAGAGTAGCTAATATCATGTGCGCAGATTGGGCGCGTCCTCTAGTGTCAGCAGTTCGCTACGGAATTTTGTTCGCAGTACTCTAAAAATACGGAACCGACAAGTGCGATGTTTCTGCTTTCAGGGAAATTTTTAGAAATAATATATACTGCGCATATATTAAAGCATTTTTGCTCTCGGATACGACGTATAGTAGTTTGCTACACACTGGTCAGAAAAGGGACTGCATTATTATTATTTTTTTTTTTTTTGGAGGCGGTGCTGGAATACGCCCTAAACGACATGGGCTAAATGATAACGGCCCGTGACCAACGCGAAGATCTAATTTGACCGGCCATTGCCCTTCTTTGCCTCGCAGCGCTTCATGTGTACCCTGCGACACTTACTGAACCGTCAAGGCGGTCACCCCCTGTCAGCCTCTGGCACGGGGAGACCGTCGGGCACCGAGGTAAGCCTTTCAACGCTACCGCTGCGCGGGAGAGCGAGGCAACTCACCAAGGCGTTCATGTTCGTATCCAGGCGGGGCGGGTGATCGATTCACGCAACGTCTGCTGCTCGGGTTTCAACTGCTGCGCTTGGCTGCCCTAGCTCTGGTTTTATATAGTGGGCCCGCGCGCTGCTAGAAAGTGGAGGAGGTGTGACGTTGACTTCCGCGCGGGGCCTATCAGGCCGGTCATTTAGTTTTCGCCCACATTCTCTTCCGTTCATTCTATTGTGCGTGTGTGCGCAACGGCCGGGCATTTCCTTATTTTGTTGCTGGCACTCGCTGCGTTACCTCTGATAGAAGCGCAGATTTGGTTCACACACACGGCTGGCGTGCATTGTTACGCGGCACCTTGGCGTGGGAGTGCGTGTAAGCGTGGGCCCGAACGGTCGTCAACAGAAGTGTTGTTTTTGTCCGTCATTCGCGGACCGACTTTCGTGCGCGCGAGCTCCGCCCGCTGCCAAGATCGTTTCGGTTACGTACGCGAGTCCCAACCTCGCGCAAAAGTTCGCGTTATTCCAACAAAACTAAAAGACGGAATAAATGTGAAATGCCCTCTCGCCTTCGGCGCCGTTTTTATTCGTCACGCGCCCTTCCGCGCCTGTTGCCCCGTTTTCACTTCCTTTGTCGCGTTCGTTCGGAAGTTGTGGTAAACGGCAGCCTCAATGAAGCGAGAATGGATGCTATGCATTTCGTTTGTTCTGGTTTCGTTCTTTGAGCAGCGCCACCATATGCTTCACGCTCCGTTTACAGCGTACCTGTAGCGTCGATACCGTTCCTAATCTGCGAAACCTTGTTCCATTGCCGACCGCGCCGCCGAATGTAAGATTGGTTCTTTTAATTACAAGTTGTTGCGAGAATATACGTTTACTTACTGAGCGCAAATATTTCTTATTTTCTCTGGATGACATGGTTGCAAGAGCGTGCATTTTTGTTTGAAGGAATGCATGACTTTCCACGCAGCGATTATAATTCAATGTATGTTAGGTACCCATGGGCATCACGCGAACGTACCACCGTTTCTAAAGCATTCATTTCTCAATTGTCAAAGTTGCCTTTTAACTTGGCTTGTCGAAGTGCTGCCTAAGGAATGCACATACGATAACAAGTAATGTCAGCTAGCAGCTCTCATAACGTGGACCTTTGCTGCAACCTAAGAGGAGTGCGGCTTCTCTCATTTCGCGCGCCAGCCTAGTAACGATGAATGTGTAATTAGGGAGTTGCGAGGTCCAGGGTAGAAAGCTAAGTGCCCGCGTGGCCTGAGGCTGAACGAAGGTACGTTAACTGAGAATAGTGGGTAACTTTAGGAGACGATTCAAAGTTGCCGCCGCCCCGACTTTCGTCAAAAACCTCTTAAATAACAACTGCATGATTGAGTGCCTCGGTGAAGAACCCTTTTTCAAGATTATAGACCAACGCAAACGTTGCGCAGCGAATCAATATCAAGGAATCGCTCCTTGCCTGCCGGTATGTATGCCGACAGTGTTCCGCGGTGTAAGTTTAGCGGGTTTGTTTCGTGCACTTTATGTTTGCGCAAGGTTCACTTCATATTCTGTCGCATTGTTAGGTTGGGTGAATCGCAATACGTTCAAACTTCACAGGGCTAAGTTGTAAGGAGAATCGGGACGGTTTCGCGTCATCCGAAGCAGTGCGCTTATACTCCGCCAGCATATCGCGTCGCGTGGCTGGGAGCTCGCCGTTACTCAGTTACTCGCTAAATTGCAGCGTAGGCGGTTGGTTCGAAGGTGTGCTCGGAGGACGAACTTCGTAAACGCGGCCGATAAGTCCAGCATAAGCGAAGGCGATATGATGATCTCGAGTTGCGCGTCCCTGAAGCGGAACAAACTCTTAAGCGCCGAGAGAGCCGGCGATGCCGAGACGATCGCAGCAGGATCAGAAACAGGGTAAGAAGCAGGAATCAGGGCAAGTATCAGAAACAGGATCAGAGCGTCAATTCAACGGCCATATCCATTCAGCTTTGCATTTTCGGTCTGCAAAGACGCAGACCGAATAGAGACTAAGATTTTTTGACCGAGACACTCATGCATGCAGTTGTTATTTCAGAGGATTCTGGGCGAAAGTCGGGGCGGCTGTAACTTTGGATCTTCTCTGAGGTTACCTGTTATTCTCAGTTACACTGCCTTCGTTTAGCCTCAGGTCACACGGGCACTTAGTTTTCTGCCCTGGACCTCGCAACTCCATAATTACACACTCATTGTTACGCATGCTGACGCGCGAAATGAGAGAAGCCGCACTCCTCTTCGATTGCACAGTAAAACCCACTGTTTCCGCTGCTACTTTTTGGGTTTCACTGAGTGGCTGTTTCTAGCCGCAAAAGCAGACCAGCCTGTAGACGAGAGCCAGAATTTCATGCACATGCATACTGTCACGCATGTGCAGAAAACAAGATCGCACCCCGGTGAATGTTATAAGGACTTCACTGCCTCAGTGCCTTACTGGTTTCTCCAGGAGGGCCTCCGTAAAATCTAAAAAAAGTTGCAGCTCATGCTACAAAAGGAAAAAAGAAAAACGCTACTCTACAGCATCTTTGTTGACTATTTCTGGTGTTCTTTTGCGATCTTTGCCTTACTTAAAGATGCCCAGAGGAGCCAGGGTTATTTATGCGCGCGCTACTGAAAAATAAAATGCGACCGCTGACCGATATAGCAGCACTGAAGGAGGTGAGCGCACCCTTTTCGTATGCATCAGCATAAAATAAGGTAACGGCGCCGCGCGGTTACGCATGGCGGGTCACGGATCCCAGGAGCTGCAATCTCTGAACCTGCCTCTACGTTTCACGCCGCGTCACTTGCGCAGAACAGAAAGGGAAGGTCAGAGAGGGAGAGCGAGAGAGAGATAGCGTTTGCTTTATCAAGCTTATCAAGTAAGTTATAGGTTTTTGCTGCCCGCCTTTAGTGAGTCTCGTTTTGAGGCATTTTCTAGCACTTCTTGTCGGTGTATGGTGGTCACTTTTATTGCGAATATGATTTCCTTTACGGAAGCAGGACTATTTTCGAGCCGCGCATAACGCTCGCAGAAACCCACACGATTTAAGGGCACACACAGTAGTGATGGTATAATTAATTTGTGTGCCCAAAATAAATTAGAATGACTTGAGTGGTTCGCAAGAAATGGGCTTCACGTGCATACACGCGTGCCGCCGCATATTGTCGCCGGGCTCTCGGCAAGCTCGCTATGTGCCACAATTTTGCGCCCTGCTTGAACGCCCTACGCGCTGAATTTCGAGCGCGGTACAAGACTTACCTATACGACGGCCCCTTCATGAAATCAGTGAGGTTTCGTTTCATGGCCTTCTGCCTTCTGGTTTCAAATAGAGAATACGTACGTAGTTCTTTCCTCTTCTGGAAACGAATCAAAGCGGGGAAAAATGTATTGCACGAATATAAGAGTCAACTGCATGCTCCAACTGAGAATCTGCACTTTTCAACGTCTTTTTGACCGTTGATGACAAGTACACATGACGTCAAACTTTTACTAGTGAGCGAGTAGAGAATATATGACGAATTTGCGAAAAGCCATCGCGTGTAACGTGCAGTCGAAACCAGTTGCACGCACTTTATGGCGGGATCACTGCAAACTGCTAGCTATTGGTGTAGAGCGCGTGCACTGGCTGTATGAAAACATTCCTTTTGGCACCTCGTGCGCCCCGCAAATATTTCAGGAGGTAATCTTGAGGCGAAAACGAATGTATACACCGGAAAGCAAGCGGTTTGTTTCATTCGCTGTTCTCGCCACTTCCGCGATAGCGTTAAACGCCCCGTTCTACAGGAGATCGGGTGTTGTCGACGCTGACAGCGAACAATCACGGGCCTGACTTTGGCAGGTGACATGGCGGGACAAAGTGATTGGTCGGTGGCTTGTTGCATCAGGACCACATAGCATGACAGGAGTTGCCGGTTGAGGCTGCCATTTTGATATGGGATGGTGAGATGGGAATCAAACCCACTGGGACCTTTGGATCCCGAGTAAGGCAGGATAGTCTTAGGCCAATCAGGAACGCTAGCATGGCATGGTTAAAGTGTGCGTATGTGGGGCGGGGGCTTAATATCTATGTCGGGTGTCTTTTAACATACGGCGCTGTACGCTAAAGAGTGGGTGGTGCAAGATATTAGATGAACAAATTAAGGGATCTGTAATTAGGCGAGTGGAAAAGCACATGTACGTGAACGAGCATCCGAAATGAGGTCAGGAAAGCGGGAGCAACGAACGCTGTATTGTCATACGCATAAAGGTGGAACTAAATTTTCTTCTTACTCTAGTGTAGGTGGATACAGTGGTGACCTATTAACGCTGATGCCGTGTTTATATTTCCCAGTAATTAAAAACCAGGAATCTTCTGTGCATACCGAGAGGAGCTAAATTCAACGACAGGACAAACAGCCCATTATAATTAGTATTCCGATTGCCACTTGCTTTTGTTAGCGCGCTGGGTGTCTTACTCCAACAGAAGCAACTCAAGGCCGATTTGAACTTTATTTTCATTTATTCTGCATCAACGATTTCTCCTTTTGCGTTTCCCGAGCCTGAACAATTTCCTACCCACTGTGGAGATTCAAAAATACATTTGCGGCCGAGGAAATATACACACAGCCGCAGTTGTGCTGTGTTTGTATCTCGCGTCCGCCCAATAAATAACACGACCGAATATAGCACAGGCAGCTGTTCTGAAAAAGGAAACTACTTTCAGTATATGCAGGAAAATTGCGGCTCTTGAGGTCCGCGTGACATATTTAGAGAAGTCTTCCGGGCTAACCTTCGGCTTGGGCAGTGTTCACGGGAGCGTGCACCGCCGAACCGCACCTTCTAAGAGCGGGATGTAGGCGGCTATATCGCCCCGTGCTGAAGGGCTCTCAAGTATGCTCTGCCTCTTGGCGGGTCCCATCTCAAGATCATGTTCGGTCCACTGAACGTCCCTGAAGCGTGGTGAAGCGACGCTATATTGAGCACCGGCCGACGCTGCGGCGAGACCACCCCGCAGTGATTAGCGGCTGCTTCCATTCACACATGCCGGACGAGAAGTGCGGAAGGTACTTCCTCCACTTAAGGAGTGCCACGTGACTGTGATGCTCCGAACTGCACCGCATGCGGCTCGCCTGCTGCGTCTGCGGTCAATTTTGGCGCCAGGTGACGCGTGGCCGGTATAGGACTGTGTGTCACCGTGCGAGCGCAAGGCGAGGCAATGCCGAGGAATAGGCGACACTTGACAAAAAGGAAACTGCTGGAGTATGTTCGGTCAACGTTTTATTTACATCATTTTTTTTGCCTACACACCTGCAGGCGATGTTCGTCGCTCCAAGGATGAATGTTGACCGATGACGTGACATTTGTTGCTGCTTAGGATGAACGATTGGCAGTCAACGCTGGTCACCTGAAATGACATGAGGTCGTTAGACTCGTGCTCGCGTCGACGTAAAAAGGCGTGCCCTCGTGTCTTGTGCAAACTTCACGATGCGTACGGATGTTGTGACTGTTTAAGACAGAGTACACTCATGATAACCTCACAAAACCTATTCTAAATAGTGCGCTAAACCGGAATGGTTCGTCTGAAGCTCTTGCACGTGCGGGAACGCAGGGGAGAATGAGCTCATCGGTGATATTAACGAACCAGCCCCCCAGCTCTTTTACTTGCACGAGCGAACCGAGAGCCACCATCGATGACGCAGAACGCCGAAAGGCACAGCAAATTCATAATTACAGCAGAATCATAATGAGTTCATAGTGACAGTCTAGTTTATAATCCGCTTCAACGTGTGTCGGCCGGATTAAAGTGGCCACGCAAACAAACAAAACAAAAAGCCAAGAATTCAGAGGGATTAGCAGGTAATAGGCTGAGGTATAGGTAGCGCTTACCGCAATGCATATAAAGAAACGATAGAGTTGTCGGTGACGTCGTCTCTACTGACAGACGAGGTACGTGGCGCATTTTCTTTGTTCTTTCCCTGCGCAAATAAGCCGCGTGCGAAGCTTAGGTAAAGATTGAATGGTAGAACTGTACTAACCACCAGCCTCCGTGACCGCCGAGGCCCCCGTAGCCCTTTCCAAAGCCACCATAGCCGCCAGAGAAGCCGCCGCTGAGACCGTGAGAGTATCCGCCGCCGATCCCGAAGCTGCCACCGTATCCACCGGAGTGGCCACCCGATCCGCCTGAGACGATGGCTCCGCCGTGGGAGACCTTCTTAACCTGTAGAAATAAAAAAAGAAAGAAGAAATTCAATGGAAACAGTCAATGATCAAACTTTTTTTCTTCTTCTTACAAACGCATTCCAGAGAGTTCATCCGTTCGCTCTGAGGAAAATTACGCACGCGTCGTTGTTCGCACCGGGCTTTAGCTTATATTCGGCTATGTCTTGGTTATTTTCTTTATGAACCAGTGCATAAGTTCATTCTTAAAGTAACTGTTAGCTTTCTGCTTGTGTACCCTTGCTTCACCGTCCCGGTTAATAATTTGCTCACGTTTTCGTCCTATCTGATTACGTATAGGGAAGTAATGCAAAATATACGATATCTTTGTCTGCGGGGAAATGGATGAGGGAGGAGCTTTGAAAACTCGTTGCCTCCAGCAAGTCTCCGCGCGTACCTGGTGCAACGTCTTGACGACGTATGTGGGTCCTTGTACAACTTGGGGGCCTGCTGCTCCCGCGGTGGTGGCAGAGGCTGCGCTTCCGTGGCCGAACCCTGCGCCACCACCACCGCCGGTCTGGAGGCCCTTGACGACGATGACGCTGTGGCCGCCGCCGCCGAAGTGGCCGCAATGAACCGTAGCCACAAGGCCACACAAAACAAGGGCGATCACCTGCGACCGATAGAGTTTGTTGAGCGGATAAGCCGAGAGAGAGAGAGAGAGAGAGAGAAATTGCGCTGACATAAATGAACAAAGTGGCCGCGACTTTGTACTTAACATTTTCGACTTAGCCATTTCAAAGCACTGTAATTTTGCTTCGCGGTGTTCATCGATGCGGGCAAGCTGGCGTTATTTGCGGGCAAAGGCATCTGCCAGGAACATACTTTCATTGTCTTTGACAGACTTCTGTAAACCGGTGATACAGAGTACCCGTAAACACTTATCATCATCATTATCACTGACGAGCACTAATGTTCTTGCCGTGGGGCGAGTGACGAGCCCTTAAACTGACGTGGTTGTCTTTGCCGTATTAGTGCCCACCTGCAAAAGCCAAACATTAGCCGCGTTGGGCTTCAGCGAGAGCTAGGATTGCAGTCAAAATGACGAATGGCCCATTCGCTGCGTTTACCCCTAGTCTGCAAGGCGCTAATGCGAGGAATAACGGCAAGCCGAAGACACGCCAAGGTGCCTCTGAACAAGACACTGCGTGAAAGCGGCGCGCTACTGAGGCCGTAGCGATCCACGTTTCACGATATACACCAAGTTCATGCCGCCCTTCGCAATCACTAAAGAAACACTGCTGGCCGTAATCTCTTAAACTTGCTGCTAACACTGCCTAAGAAAACTTGATCGCTTGCAAGATCTAACTTGCGTCTCCAAAATCTGAATCTCTACGCGCCGTGTGCCATGCCTTGCGTGCCCCGTTACACGTGCGCTCACCAGGGAGTTCATGGTCCTCGGATTGAGTTGCGAAGGAGTGCTGTCGTCTCGAGGCTTCTCGGCGGATCAGTGATATGCAGCACCCTTGGGACCTCGGCGTTATATAGGCCCTACCTTGCTGCGCGAGAAATAAAAAGGCAAGAAGAAAATTAAGGGGGCTTTCCTGACCCCCTGGCTACTGAGCGCCGAGGAGCTATCCTGGTGCACCAGAGCGCTGATGCTCTGAGATATTCACTTTCAACTTAGTGTAACCTGTGCCCCGCTGCGGCATTCCCTTCCTGACAGTGGCACGCCATCGTACGTGTTAATCAGAAAGTGAAATGGTTCTGCTTCGGCGGCCCCTGCCCTTTTCCGCGCTCCTGTGCCCCCTTTGGCGGAGGCGCCTCCAGGCGTAAACAAGCCGGCTAAGGGTTGCGTTCGTAAGTGTCGCAGTATTTAGAAAAGCGTGCCTCCCACGCAAGAAATATTCTAAAGCCGGAGGGATACTGCGACGATGTGTTTTCCTTCAGCATAACTCCCGCTACCGTGATGCTACGTCATTTTTTAACCGTTGTTTTTTGTTTCTGCAGACTCTCTTTCTCAGGCGCAGTGTAAAATTCCGGTGGGAAACGCTGCTCGAGTCGTGCAGCGTTCTTCACTTTGGCACAACAGCCGTACATGCTTGCTGAGTGAGCACGTTTCCAGGCTAGTGACTTGGAAAGAATTTTATTTATTACACTGCTATTTTTAATAACGCGCTAACATGGCAACAGTGAATGGCTCATTGTCTCAGCTTCTCCCGAGTTCTAGATTGAAAGGGAAGTAGCGGACTCTCACTCGTCTTTTTCTAAAGGCGTCAATTGAAAGCGAACAAACACGTTATTCAAATTAATCCCAACATTATTTGATTTACGGTAAGGTAAGGCTGCTGGCATAAATCTCGCGCATTTACTAAAGCCTTACTAAGTATACGTACAACCACCTACTACAAGCAAGGCGTTGGTCCCTTCTTTTTCTTTTCGTTTCGGAAGCCGTGGTTTTGGATCCTAAATGTTGTATCTGGTTGTTTATGCTGCTTTCTAATCAATTATCACTCACCTACAAAATTATTACATTAACACTTTAACAATGATCAGCCCCCCCAAAAAAGAATTTACAGTACTTTCCTTGATCTCGGAGGCTTTTGGCCTTCTTCGTAGTCCTTATTTTTTATATTTGCCTGCTGGAGGTATATGCGCGTCATATCCCTGCTTTGCCGCATTATGCGTAGTGCTTTTCGTTTTCGGGTGAAAACCAATTTTCCCAAATCTTTGTACCCCGAATAGATTTGTTAAAAAGCAGATCGGACCTGATTTGTACCTGAAAAATAAGGTTCTATACGCATATTTTTCAGTGCGCAAATCTGAAGACATTGCACAAACCATAGCGGATTTGTTGCGCATATTCCAGATGTGTGCTATTAAGGCGAAAGCTTTTCTAGGCTCATGGAACGAAATACTCTGCGCGGGATCTGTGCGTCGGATCTGTGTGCTGATGTGTCACTTGTCAATGATCCTGATGACGTCATTGGAATAAAAATTTCGTCTCCACCGAGAATACAGCCTCCATCCCTCGGATACCCAGCCGAGCGCTTTAACCAACCGTTCCACGCCCGCAATCGTGAAACGAACATCATAATTCTCCTTGTCTACCGTGAGGATGATAATATATAGCGATGACAATGACGCTGCAATTCGTGATGAAGACAATGATGACAGTAGCCATGAATTTACTTGATAATGATAACGAGAGCAAACGTTATGCACCGTGTGCACCAGCAACGCTTAGGCTTTCGCATTTTTGCAGTGGAGATTCCACAGTGCTCTCGGAATTTTTGGGTCGACTGGTGATCTCAAACCTCTTTAACCCTTTGTGCTTATCGATGACGCATCAAGTTTGTAAGCTCGTTTGTAAGCAGGATAAGCTCGAAAAAGTACATCTTGGAAGTGACAGGCCGAAACAGAGGCACAGAGTAGACACCTTGTCGGCATCACGGCATCAATCGCTGTCAACGCTAATGACGTTCTGCTGTTCCAAGGTTTTTGTACGCGTCTCAAATAGCCACTATGATGTTGAATTGATGTTTTCGTATTGTTCGAAGGCAGGCAGGTCTTGCAATGACACAAGACTACACAGATTAGATTGAAAAGCACGACGAAGTGATCGCCACACTCGAAGAAGAAAAAAATATCGATGTTCAACAATCCTTGAAACAGCCATCGGCCGCAGCCGCAGTTGCTACTGCCGCTTTTATCTTGGCTCACTTCCGTGCTTGGTAAGCTTCTCGGAAACAGGCTAGTCTGGCTTCTCGTTGTTTTATGCCCTCGGCTGCTTGACTGAGGCGGCTGCGGTTTCTGCATTTAGCGAGATGGCGTGTGCGTACAGTGTATTTGCTTGGGTTAAAAGAAGCAGCGGCGTAGACGGAACTTACTGAAGAAGACGATGTTCATTGTACAGCGCGAGAGTAATTTACACGGTAAACTTGATGAGGACGACGATGTTTACTGCCCAGCATGAGAGTGTTTTGCAGTCTTACACGAGGCGTGATCTGCTGCGGAGATAGCATAGTGCTCTGTGACACAAGACAATGAAGCCGACGATGTTTAATGCGCATGCGCGAGATGAAAAAATATGCGGCGCATGACAGCGTGCCACTATCCGTAGAACGCATCAGGCACTATGAGTTGGAATAACGCGAAACTTTCAAAATAACGTAGTAGAACTGACGCTCTATAATTGGTGAGGTTCAGTTATTCTAAAGCTTCTTCTTCTTCTATTCTAAACCTTGATATACAGAGCAAATAGCTCTGCAGGATGATCAGACGTGGCCTGACGACGGCGCAGAAGAGTTGACGCATTCGGTTTAGCGCGCGCCTCACCCAAGGCGAAACTGAAGGAGAAACCGCCGGCGAAGCATCTTATCCTATAGTCACGCGGTATCACAGCGGCGGAGGCGGGTGAGCGCGCTCAGCTGCGCCTCTACGTAGCGAGTTTAGCAGGTGTGCGAAGAAGCGAAGATGAAGAGAACACCGCCGGGACAACGCGCGGCCCTGGCCACTCACTGTGTTATTACATATAATGAAAGGGCAGATTTGTTAGCAAAATCCGCTCTTGGTGGACCTCTTGTTCCGTGCATACCTAATGCCGTTTACTTTAGCACGATTTCAAAATTTTCAATGTTTCCATCACCTCAGTCGCGAGCCTCTCCTTTCTGCACCAAATTACCAATACCTCAGATGGCCTTGGCGTGGCTACATGTGTGTTTCAGTGCTATGTGAAGTGTTTATGACTCTTTTTCGCTGCAGATTACCGAAACTAAATCTGTATTTATGTCGTTCGGGGCTATCCGCTACTAACCTCTGTGAGTATTGCAAAGAAATTGAATCCATAGATCATTTTTTCCTCTTCTGCCGGAGGTTCGGATCTCTCCGCAAAATTTACTTAGCGACTCCCCTTTCGAGATTAGGCCTTCCACTAACCATTCTAGTTCTCCCCTCCTTCGGGGGAAGCACCAAGGGATATGCCTTAAAACCAGTGTGCGATTCTATTCATGATTACATAATTTCAACAGGTTCTTATGCTAGGTATGAATTCGTTACTTTTTCTTTTCCTTTTTATTTCTTTCAAATTCTAGTTTAACACCCATATTTTTCTGAATACTCCAGTACTTGACCATATATATTTAAAATCTACAATGCACCTTGGCCAATCCCCCGCCGTGGGCATGTGCCATTTTGTCGGAGGTCATTATCATCATCATTACCTGTGGTGAAGGTCAAACGTTCGCCAAACATGACCTTGGAAGGCATAGAGAGAATGAGCATAGAGTAGATCGTTTTATATTTGTTACCTATAGAAAGATAAATGCTAACAATAAATTGCTTGTGCTGCAGAAGATGACTCGAAAAAGCCCGAAATTTGGAAGTTTTTGGCGAATAACCTAATTTGTATCCGATTATCAGCTGAGGAAATATCGTCCCACTGTTAGCCCCTGAGTTCTGGAAAAAAAGAAAACACGGGGGACACTCAGGTTTCGCCTTTAAGGGTATGACGCGGTAGCGTGTAGGCGGCCATCCCATATATAAAGCCCCGCTTTAACTAAGCCGTATGAAGGCCGCATGACTTTTCATTCAAGAGTACTGGAAGGTCGATCCTTATTCCACCTTCGCACCTCAAACGAGTAACCCGAGGCGGTAGCTCCTCCCAAATTTCCGATATCACGGGGTCTTGTTAAATCCAACGAACCACCGAAGAATCAGCGCCCGGCCATGCCAGCTGCCAGCTATATCCTACCTGCGAGCACCACATCCGTGATTTTAACGCCTACGCCTACGCCGTATTTGCTTAGTAAAAGAACATTTATTGCTATCGTGGTAATAACGTTCAAAATCGATGGGCCCTACATGTCTCATGCATGGTGTTGTTCGAAATGTATCCTTGAGGGAAGCGACTGGAGGGGTCCCCGATCTTGCATCTCACTCAAATTACGTTTCTTTAACCCGTTCTTTCGCGCATATTTCCCTCTTCGTCAGACCTTCGTGGGGTTCACAAATCTATCAGGGCATTGACACAGAAGTCAGAATATGCCATCTATTGATATTTTCTGCTGTTCTGGAAGCTTTCCTCAATCATCTGTTTACGCTAAGGCAGACATTTAGTCGCAGCCAGCGGGTCCTAAACTCGTGTCGTCGTGTGGTGTTAGTAGCAAGTTTCTCTATTAAAGCGGAACAATTTTTGTTTTTATTTTTGTGAACACGTTTTCTGAATTTCTGATTTGATGCCCGCATTCATCTTTAAGCGCTAGAGCGACGGCTGAAAACGCGGCTCATAAAAGTCTAATCATCGCGAAATAGACTTCGTGCTCGAAGAGTAATAATTTGTAGGTTTTTAGCTCATCTGTAAGGCTGCATCTTGTGTTGTTGGGTTACTCGCGTAGGTAGGATCAGCCTGAGTGGTATATCAATGCATACGTAAAAGTTACCTGGCAAATAACATCAGACTTCGCAACTAAGGTCAGAATTCCGGCTGGTATTTATTCCCGGCATTGTTTTGTTTATGAAGGCATTAGAACAGCTTTTTTTTTTTTTTTTTTCCACGCGGTGCTTGGCCGATATCTAAATTACCTGAAAACAGTTGATGAAACGACCTTCCGGCCATTTAATTGTGGACACTGTGCAGCTGCTAGAATGTTAAGGCGCGAGATTTTAATGGCTCATGCTGTCGTGGACAAAGTGTGTCCCGCTTTTTCGGCGTTCTGATTGACCGAGACGGAATGCGTCCCTACCATGTGCAAAGCCACACTTGACCGCGCGCCAAGGAAGCCACGCTACAGCAGCGATGGTGTACCGTCCAAACTCACACTGGCCGGAGTAAGTCTGATAGACACTGCGCCTTTCCTTTCCCGTAAACCAGTTATAATTATATGTAGCACTGCAACTAATGCCGACAAGAGGCTAACGATGGGAGGCAAATTATAGGATAGGAAGGGTAGGCTTTCGCCATTCTCCTCTTAAGAGACATCTGAGAGACCCTCTAATTTTTTTTTAAGTCGATCACAAATTATTACATTATATTTTCCAGAAGGCAGGAACGGATACAGAACACTTTTTTTTTTTATTCTTCCGTCTTTATTTGTGATACCTGGATACAGCGCACGCCACATTGAAGGGCTCCGGATGAATTCCGGCTACTTGATCTTGGTTCGTTAACTTTTCTCACTGTATCGGCACACGGGCGTCCGGACGTTGTAATAAAGGGTCAGCCAGGGGAGCTCGCTACTTTGTCAATTGCGTTTTAATTTAATTTTAATTCCGAAAGGTCTCCCTAGGAAAGTCTTTGTTTTTACCAGGGGCGATTACACATCAATGAATAACGAACTTGCTTCCTTCCTTCCCAATTTTATTATTCTAAGCCAGTTTAGACTGCAGTTCACTCTGGGAGGTATTCAAAAATAAATTGGGCAGCCTAATTGATAAATACATCCCAACAAAACGTCTTTCTGGTAAGCGGCGCCGCGACAAACCATGGATCACGCGACAAATCAGACGGCTTGTCAGGAAAAAACATCGCCTTCTTCAATCGTATAAAAAGAATCGTTGCCCTGCTGTATTGCAGTCAATTCGGGCCCTTGGCAAGTTGGCAGTACACTAAAAGCTGAAATTAAAGCTCATGAGGATAACTTCTTTAATAATCTGGGTTCTAAACTGCGTAGTAACCCCAAGGAATTGTGGACGTTTCTGAAACACAACGGACGCGAACCAGTCGGAATCCCAAACTTAGACGTCGATGACGACCTCGTTACTACTAATTGTGATAAAGCTTGCCGCTTTAATGCACATTTTCAGTCTGCCTTTGCGCCAGCGTACATCGGAGAACTTCCGAACACTCGTGAATCTATTACCGAAACCATGCCTGAAATTGTTTTTACTTACCAGGGTGTTTTAAAACTGCTTAGTAACATCAGGGCCGCCTCCGCCAGCGGCCCTGGTGGTGTACTTACCTTTGTTTTAAAATCATGTGCGAATGAAATTGCTCTTTATTTAGTCACCTTGTTCCAAACATCGCTTAACTAGGCATGTTGGCCAAATGACTGGAAAAATGCTAATGTTGTCCCAGTGCATAAAAGCGGTTCGAAAATGTCTGTTGTTAATTACCGACACATTTCTCTGACTAGCGTGTGTTCTAAAACATTGGAACATATAATTTACAGTGCAGTCATGAAACACCTTGACTCGTGACTTTTTTACGCCAGTTCAGCATGGCTTTAGAATGGGTTTTTCCTGTACCACCCAGTTGCTTGAGTTCAGTAATGATCAGTTTTCCTCTTTTGACCACGGATATCAAATTGATTGTGTATTTCTGGATTTAAAAAAAAGCGTTTGATTCTGTACCTCATGTGCTATTATTACATAAGTTACGTTGTCTTGGTCTGCATCCCAATATCATCGACTGGCTTCATTCATATCTCCAGGACCGCATGCAGCGTGTTATAATTAATGGTTGTCACTCCGATTTCGTAAACGTCTCCTCAGGTGTGCCCCAGGGGTCTGTCCTTGGACCCCTTCTTTTTCTCATTTTTATTAATGATATTGTTCTTGACCTCACCTGCCAAGTTCGGCTATATGCTGACGACTATGTGCTTTACCATGTTGTGGAAAGTTCTGACGCATTAAAACTTCAGCGAGACTTAAATTTTATCCAGTACTGGTGCTCAAAATGGCAAATGTCTTTGAACATTTCAAAATGCAAACTTGTCTCGTTCACTCGTAAGCGTTCCCCCTACAGACCTGTTACTCAATAAATAATGTTCCCATGCAAAAAGTTTCTGAATATAAGTATCTCGGCGTATATCTCACATCTAACCTTGCGTGGACGAGACAAGTTGAGCATATTACATAGAAAGCCTGCAGAATGTTTAATTTTTTAAAGCGTAATTTCAACAAAGCGCAGTCAAATGTCAAGCAGCTCCTGTATTTCACTTACATAAGGCCAGTTCTTGAATATGCATGCCCTGTATGGGATCCCCAGTTTATTTACTTATCTGACATTCTCGAACGCGTCCAAAATAATGCTGCCAGATTTGTGTCTAACAATTACAACTTTTCATCTAGTTTCACGTCTATTAAACATCATCTTGATAGGGAATCATTAGCTCACCGCAAAAAACATTTGAGACTGCAGATCATGTATCGCATTTATTTTGAAAAGCTCAGCATTGATAAAGATCGGTATCTACTTCAACCTCACTTTTTATCTAGACGGCGTGATCACCAGAGGAAAATCCGAGAAATAAAATGCCGGACAGATATGTATAAAACCTCGTTCTTTCCACTGACGATCAATGAGTGGAACCGACTGCCGGCTGGCATCACTGAGTGTTGCACTGAAAATTTATTTCGGGCTTTTTTATCGGATATGTGACGTGGCGCCCAGTTCTCTTGCGTGTGTTTTCTTCATTACTTTGTTTTTGAGTGTTTTCATCACTTTGTACGTCGCGCAGTTGCCCCCTTTAGATGCATGTTTCTCATTTTGCATTATCACTTGTGCCGTGTTATTTTCTTCATTTTTATGTATTTTATTCTACCACTGGTGTTCCCAGCAAGATTATTTGTCATCTCCCCCCCCCCCCCCCCCCCCCCCCCCCCCTGCAATAATGCCTTTGGGCGCTGCAGGAGCCTGTAATAAATAAATAAATAAATTAAATAAATAAATAAATAAATAAATAAATAAATAAATAAATAAATAAATAAATAAATAAATAAATAAATAATAAAATAAATAAATAAATAAATAAATAAATAAATAAATAAATAAATAAATAAATAAATAAATATGTTCTCACCTTTTATTTATTTTATTTCAGTATACTTTCTATCCCCCGCGGGATTTTTAGACGGATGGACTCAAGTGTGAGTCTAACGATGTTACAATGTAAGTTACCGGCAGAGCAAAATGGCGTAACAGAATTACAACTTCTGAAAAAGCACTGAATAAGGGCAGAGGGGGGAAGCCTCAGTTCGCAAGTGGAGCCAACGTTTCGACAGGTGGACTTGTTTTCGTCTGGGCAGCGCGATCATCACTGCCAGGGGTTTAAATACGATTTTGCTTCCGAATAAGAAAGCTAGGGAGAGGGTGGCGGAGAAGAAAGTATAGGTCAAGGAGTGAAAAATGTTTCTTCGGTATGTATTTTTCAGCCTGGAACCGGTGATCCTGTAGCCTGAAGAAGAAAATAAATATCGGTAGCAGCAGGAACAACTACAAGCCGGGGGGGGGGGGGGGGGGGGTAGATGATGAGTCAACACCTTTCTTGAAAGGGAACAGGCATTCCAAAGGACCCTGATAAAGAATACATCTGCAGGGGAACAGTTCTCAATTGCATTCCGCGATGAGGGGAGAAGGACAAAGAAACTGAATAATAACAGGCCAAGTGAACTACACCTGCCACGTCCTGAAGGAAAAAAAGTGTGTGTGTATATGTGTATATGGCGGGGGGGGGGGGGGGGTTAAGGGCCAACCAACGTAGGAAGTGATAAGAAGAAAGCGTCTTTGGAAAAACACATGCAGCTTATGTTATTGCAGCGAGGGATAGAGTGCACATGTGCTGACGGCACAGAATGTTCCTTTCGAGGTATTTATTCCTGCTGGTTCCAATGTCCCGAATATATGGATTAGATTTACCTCTCTATATTACCTGTCCCTTCACGATTTTTAAGGCTGGCTGGTGAATATTTAATTTCATTTCTTCGAACTTTCTGATTGAAATGCTGGGAAACTGTTTTCGGGAGGTTTTTGCCTATGTCTGCCCGATGGCCATCAAACCTTATATTCATTGATTGCCCTATCTCTCTGACGTACTGTTTATGACAGAAAGAGCAATCTGGAATGCAGACAACGTTTGTAGATGTGCAATTAAAGCCTGATTTTATGTGAAAAGTGAAATAGCTTGCAGTACTTTTAACCGTAGTGTTTTTTGTATATAATTTCACGTCTTACATCTGGGTCGACAGCAAGGGTGTGGTTGTATTGGGTGCTTGTTGTCGATTTTAGAATGTACTAGAATAACTCTGAGGTCTGTGTTACGTTTGTATGTTGCCCTTGATGCCTCCGTTAATGTTTCCTTCAGGCATTCATTGCACGTCAGTATAGAGTAGTATTTCCGAAGAGTATTGTTTATGTTTGGAAACGTATTGGAGTATTTTGTTACAAATGAAGCCTGGCACTCAGTGTTGCCCTTTGATCGTTTCGGGAGCACATCGTTGCGGTTTAAAGTGGTTGCTTCTTCGAAGGCCATATTAGGGAAGTTACCGGGATAGTTTCTTTGAATCAGTGTTGATTTCTGAATGTAGTTCGTTTAGTAGTCATTATCATCGCTACATACTCTTCTAAGCCGTGCCGCCTGTCCTACAAATATTCCTTGCTTAAAATGTCTCGGAGGATGACTGGTAAAATCTAGTTATTGTAGCTTATCCATTGGCTTTCTCTACAAGCAAGCGTTTTCTTTTTCGCACTGACAACATGGTTATCGAGAAAGTTGACTTTCAATTGCGAAGACTGACAAGCAAATTTAATGCTACTGTGATGATTATTGAGATGCGAGAATGATTGGAGTGATTCTGGTCCATGCTGCTATGTCATGAATATATCGCCAAAATAGCAAAGGTACATACTTGAGTGGTTTTTCAGGATTTTAATTTAGTGTTTCGGATTCTATAACTCCCATGAATATATTCGCGGAAGTCAGCGCGAATAAAGTGCCCATGTTGGTTCCGAATATCTGCAGATAATAGGACGAATAAAACTCGAAATAATTTAAAGTTAGGGCACGTTTAAGGAGTGATATATAAACTTCAGAGGCATGCAAAAAGGGGGGGGGGTGACATTAATTACAACCTCTCTCACACACACACACACACACACACACACACACACACACACACACACACACACACACACACACACACACACACACACACACACACACACACACACACACACACACACACACACACACACACACACACACACACACACACACACACACACACACACACACACACACACACACACACACACACACACACACACACACACACACACACACACACACACACACACACACACACACACACACACACACACACACACATATATATATATATATATATATATATATATATATATATATATATATATATATATATATATATATATATATATATATATATATATATATGAAGGAAAGAAGCCAACAGTCGGCGAGGACAAGGAAAGCGTTGGGGATGGTACTTTATGTCTTTTTGTTTTTAATGTTTACTTGGATAATCACAGAAATTAGTAATGTAATCTGTTTAGGGGAAAGATAATTAAACACAAAGTAGAAGAAAAAACAACGTGCCGATGGTGGGAACCGAACCCACGACCTGCGAATATCGCGTTCGGTGCTCTTCCAGCTGAGCTACATCGGCCGCTGTCCCCCCTGCTACTTGCTTGGGTATTTATGTTGTCTGTATACGAACCTTGAGAGTGTTCACCAGCGCCACCCTCAACCACAGCGGCGGACGTGGAACGTCCTTTGTTACCGCCAGCGTCACGTAGAACGTGATCAAGAGCGAGGGCGAAAGCTGTGCTAGAACCCTCTTACGCTACCTATGGCTTCAAGACTGCCAGAACCGAGACCCCCGTAAGCTACAAGCTTACGGGGGTCTCGGTAACAAAGGTAACAATATATATATATATATATATATATATATATATATATATATATATATATATATATATATATATATATATATATATATTGTAAAGAAGAAGTTCCGATTAGGTGGGCAGATCGTCGAGAAAGAGGAAGTGATTGGATCCCCGCTTAACAATTGGTGGAGGTCGCGGGATTTCTCTTCCATTTCCTCGCCCTGGAGCCCCGCAGCCGCCGAATTCCTATACCTCAATGACTGACTCCAGCACTAACACCACCGGCCCCGCTATTTCGGCCCCTTCTATTCCATGCTCCGGGGTGCTTCGCCAGCGGGACCCGGCAGTCTTCAGCGGTACCGACGATCAGGACGTGGAGGACTGGCTTTCGTCGTATGAACGCGTAAGCACCTACAATAAGTGGGATGACATCTTGAAGCTAAACAACGTGATATTCTACCTCACACAAGTCGCAAAGTTGGGGTTCACAAATCACGAGGCTCATTTTTTTTTCTTTTTTCTCGCCCCGGCAGACGCGGTTTTTGACCACCGCAATTTTCACAGCTGAGCTCGAACTGGTTTCCTTTGACATTCCAACTTGGGCCTTGTTCAAATCTCGCTTTGTGGATGTCTTCGGTCGCCCTGCGGTCCGCAAGCTTCGCGCAGAACACCGTTTGCGCGAGCGGGTGCAGCAGACAGGCGAAACCTTCACAAGCTACATCGAAGACGTTTTAGATTTGTGCCATCGTGTAAATGCATCGATGACTGAAGCTCAGAAGATTCGCCACATCATGATGGGCATCCATGAAGGCGTATTCAACATTCTCATGGCCAAAGAGCCCCGCACTGTAAGTGATATTGTCACGATGTGTCAAAGCTACGACGAACTTCGTCGCCAACGCATCGTCCCTCTACAACCTGAAGGCACGATCGCGGCTATGTCTGATGGCACTGTCAGCTCCGCACTTATTCAAGAAATCAGACTTCGTACGGGAAGAAGTTGCCCGGCAATTATCGTTAATTTCAAATGTTCTGCAATCCAGCTCACACCTCGCTTCGAACATACGCCAGGTTATCTAGGAACAAGTTGCCGAAGCACTTCCGCCCCCTCGACAACCACCTCTTCATGCCGCTCCACTCACAGCTCCGCTCATTCATGCCGACGTTGTCCTGACGCCCGGACCCAGTTTACTGTCTTATGCTGAGGTTGCCGCGAGACCACCCCCTCCTACGCCTTTTCCATCGTACGGTTCGCCTCAGCGGGCATTTTTCACTCAGCGTCGTGCGTCACCTATTCTACGCCCTTGGCGCACATCTGACAATCGGCCGATTTGCTTTGCATGTGGTATCCCTGGCCATGTTGCACGCCTGTGCCGCCGTCGGCCGCAGTTCCGCAGGCAAGAACTGCGCTTTCGTCGAACAGTGAAAGTCCTGCTTCGCCACCGAACAATTTAATCGAGGTTACCATTGCAAATGTTTGTACTCTTGCGCTTGTAGATACTGGTGCTGCTGTGTCGGTTATTGACGTTAGGCCTCATTCTCACAGCCGGTTTTTCTCTCCTCCGTCGCCTCCGTCGCGCCGGCGGCGTGGGTTTCGCTCCAAGGCGCCGCCGGTCCGGCGAGCGGCGGACTCCGCCCCACGAAAGACGGACCAGTGAGCGTGCTCGCTTCTCTCACGCGACTCTACGTCACGGCTTGCGTGTCGCGACCGAGCGAGCGCTGGCGGAGCGGCCGCGCGGCCATCGCGGGCTCGCATGCAGACGGCGGTGCGCGAACACACACACACATAGAGAGAGAGAGAGAGAGAGAGAGAGAGAGAGAGAGAGAGATGAAAGCGGGGGTTGCGTTCCTGTTTGGTGCCCTCCGAAGCGCGCGCTGACAAGAGACAATAGATGCCGTTTCTTTTTATTTTAGAGCGCAGCTCTTTGGCGTCCGTTCCTGGGTTTCGCGTCGGTGTCGGCGTCGGCATCGTCGTCGGCCTCGTAACCAGCTCCGCCCCCCTTTCATCCCCCCAGCGCTAGCAGCGACCGACTGATATCGCTGGATGCCGCTGACGCCGCTAGAGAGTCAATATAACGTGACTGCATAGAACACCGTCGCCGCCATGCAGAAAGAGGAGGGGAGGGTCCCCCCCCCCCCCCCCCCCCCCCCTGTTTCTGTGTGGCGGATAGGGTGCTCTTCAGTTGCCGACGCGCCGGTTATTTCACGTAGGCCCTGGCACGTCGACGAATACGTGACCACCTTCCCACGGCTAGACCTGGTTCTTGGCGCTGCGGAAGCGAGGGTATCATATTGTTTGCGTCGGCATCGGCGGAGTTGTCCCTGAAACCAACTCCGCAGCTGGGGTTGACTCACTATCGGCGTCAGCAGCATCAGTCAGTCGCTGCTATCTCTTCCCTCCTCCCTTTATCGCGTTGTCCGCTTGCTGCGCGCGCTTCTGCCCCCATCGTTTGCCGCTGGGTGTACACGTCGCCCCCCTCCCCCCTCTTCCTGCGAGTCTCCGGTTGTCAAAGTGCCGGCTCGAACTTAATTCCTTTCTTCGCGCGCTCTAAAAAATTATGTGATAGCGCATACATGTGTTGCTCGATTTCTTTGCCTCAATCTATCGAAAAGGTGAAACAGCTTATTTGCTGCACTCAAATTTCGCATTAGGAAGTAACGTAATCGTCGGTATTTTTTTTTTAATTTTTCAATGCACCGGGTGTCGCAGCTAAACGTGACCTCCTGCAAAACTTAACGATATTTTAGTTGTATGTTTGAATGAGTGCACCAAAAGACATTTTGCAAGTTCTGGCGACCCATTCCTTTATTGATGACAGTTATTATATATGTTCCTATAGATTTCTTCGATTTCGCTGACTGCCATGAATAATATTATAGATGTGCGCATTTATGCTGAGCTTGGATACTGGCTTGATATACATCCGTACCCATTAGTTGTTCCGTAGTACGTGCGGTGTTTGTACTGAGGCTGACATAAGAAGGCGTTCCAACTCTGAACTGCTGCGAGAAGTCGCGACACTAAACGCGGAATATAAGAGACGGGGAATTTTTTTTTTTTTTTTTTTGTCTGAGATGCTGAGGTAGCACTATTTTCAAGTAGTAGATTTGGAATTTCACTCCCTTTCATTTTGGAGCTACGCAAACGGTACCTCGTTGCAAATAGTTAATCTGATAGTTTTTCTCGCCAACCTAAGTCGATCCAAACGCAGAACAGGTTCTTGACAAATTGAAATCATGTAAAGCATGTGGCTCACAAGTTGAGCTAAGAGCCATTATATAGACACAACCAGAACCAAAAACAAGTACGGAGTGGCAAACAAGGTTCGAGGCAGTAAAGAAGAAGTCAAAACGACTACCGCACAGGTGAAGGGAAAGGAAGAGGTGATGGGCGAGGTGAGGAAAGGAGCAGAGGAGAAAACTGAACAAAGAAAAGAGAGAGAGAGAAAAAAAATGCAAACAGCGGGTAAATGGCGCGGCAAGGAAACTTCGTCAAGGGGAGGAGGTCTAAGAAAGCAAGTAAAGAAAAAGCATATGAATGGGGAAAAGAAATGTAAGAAAATGTCGCAATCTCCCCGCAAGACAGAGAATACTTAAAAAAAAAAAAAGTTGTGACGAAATTGCGTTTCAAGAGGAATCCCCCGCTTTTGAAGCCGCATTGCTTGCACTTGCAGGTGATAGCGAAATATTAAGCGCTACTTTAATATCACGAATGGTGGTATCGACAGGAACGTTTCATTGCTGGTGAACAATGCTTATATTGATAGCAGTCTTGAGTTGCTTGGAGTTTCGTACAGCTACTGAAGCACCAAAGCACAAGAGGCTAACAAAAAATGCCGATTTTAAATAATTTTGCAATATGCAGGACGTCACAGCTAACCTCGACTTCCGACAGATTTGCGTGAAATATTATCCCAGTCGGCGCCATTCTAACTTGATTTTTTAATGCTTGTATCAAAACCATCTTGCCATGTTGTCGCGAACAATTCTTTTATTGATAGAATAGTTGATTACGTTTTCTGTGATTGTGCTGATTGCGAAGATTAATTTCATTGGAGTGAGCATAACTTTCTGCGGTTTAATACATGCTGGCTATAATTATACTCATTTGTTTTGGCGCAGTACGCGTGGTGTTTGTACCGTTACCAAAGCTGATATGAAAACGCTTTCTAGCTCCAAACTGCTGCTAGAGCACGTGAGACAGCACGCTTTTTTTTTTTTTTTCCCGTACAGACGCGGAAATCGATTTACGATCTGGCTACTGGCAAGTTTCAATGGCTGAAGACGACTGCCCCAAGACAGCTTTTGTCACTCCCGACGGGCTTTATGAGTTCAACGTCATTCCGTTTGGCCTGTGTAACGCGCCCGCCACCTTTGAACGCATGATGGACAATATTCTCCGCGGTTTGAAGTGGAACACATGCTCTGCTACCTGGATGACATCGTCGTATTTTCACCCGACTTCGCGACCCACCTAAATCGCCTTGAAACTGTCTTGCAATGTCTTAGCGACGCTGGTCTGCAGCTCAGTTTGAAAAAGTGCCATTTCGCCGCTCGCCAACTTACTATTTTAGGGCATTCAGTGTCCAAGGATGGCATCCTTCCTGATCCATCTAAACTCAGCGCTGTCGCTGAGTTCCCGAAGCCAACATCTATCAAGCAACTGCGCAGCTTCATAGGCTTGCTCCTATTTTAGGCGTTTCGTTCGGAACTTTGCGACCATCATTGCTCCTCTGACGCGACTTCTCAGCGCCCACAAAGATCTTTCTGCCTGGTCGCCGGCTTCCGATACTGCTTTTACGAAATTGCGCACGATGCTTACCTCACCCCCCGTATTGCGCCATTTTGACCCGGCTGCTCCAACAGACTTCTCTCGTCAATTACCTAGTTGAACCGCTAGCCGCTTCCACCGACCTTCGCCGCCGTGGGCGTGAGATGGTTCACGTCGACCGTTTGAAGCCTTACTACGATCCCGCATTCCTTTCGTCTCCTTGACTCGCCAGGATGGCTCCTCTTTTCTGCGGAGGCAAGATTGTAAAGAAGTTCCGATTAGGTGGGCAGATCGCCGAGAAAGAGGAAGAGGAAGTGATTTTGCGGACCAGCTGACTGCAAGCTAGGCCACCCCCGCTCCGGTCCTGCTCGCTACCAGTGCCTGGATCCCCGCTTAACAATATATATATATATATATATATATAGATATATATATATATATACCTATATATCAGTTCAATTCATTCGTTCAGTCGTGTCCGACTCTTCGTGACCCCATGGACCATATCACGCCACGCTTTACGGTCTCCAGTATGCCACACTCGAAAGGCGCCACTGTGCTAAAATATAGAAATAAAACATAAATAGCGGATATATATATATCAGTTCAGTTCAGTCGTTCAGTCGTGTCCGACTCTTTGTGACCCTATGCACCATATCACGCCATGCTTTCCGGTGTCTAACTATCTTCCTAATATCACATAATTTCATATATATATATATATATATATATATATATATATATATATATATATATATATATATATATATATATATATATATATATATATATATATATATATATATATATATCTTCCTAATATCACATAATTTCATATATATATATATATATATATATATATATATATATATATTACCCTTTCATGCAGGCTGCCGGCGCGCTCTTACTCTAACCGCCAGCCGCCACCTGCCAGGAGCGAGTGGCCCGAGGACCGCGCGGCCGTCTCTCGTAGAATGTGTGTTTCAGCATGCGCTCTTCAGTTCTCCCCTTAATGCGCTCTACCACCTATGCATGTAGGTGTGTGCTGTGCATCTCTAGTAATATTTTTCCATGCTCTAGAGAGTAGAGAGAATTACAGCTATATGACGCGCATAGTTTCCTTGTTGACGCGATATCCGAGGGCAGTCTGCCATGCAGGTTAGGGACTGGAAGTAACTGTTTATGAACAGAAATGTGCTGTTTTTTTTTTTTTTTGTGGTTGTCGTTCACATACGATAAACGTACGCATGTTTCTTTTTCGCGTTTTGATTTTGCGCATGATGATACAGATTTTTCTTTTATCTTACTCCACGTTTTAAGAGGTAACTAGACCGGCGAGCGTCGCGATGAAGGATGCTTAGCCAAAACGCGTGTTTTCGGTCACCTGAGGTTCGTCTTCGGCTTTCGTTTACCGTTCCTTAGCGGCAATGTAAGCGCGACCACCAGCAATTCAAATTGTCTTTTTCGTATTTCAGAGAGAAGTTGCTTGGAAACTTCTTGAGCGTAGTATCCTTCAGCAGTTAGTACCTGCTTGAGACGCAACAAATTAACACGATTTCATGACATGCTATGACACTGGATCAAACGGCTACATAGCGCTTTCACACACACCAATAGATTTGTATACTCGTCTTCTGGCTAAAAAAGTCGCGAGAGCTGGATACTCTGTTAATATTTATTTAAGACCAAATACAAATAGCGCAATGGTGTTGTGCCCCACGTCGGTGACTCAGTGGCTCAGGTGGCTTCAATGAAGACGAAACAGAAGGCGTTCGTGAAGTGTGCGGTGTCAGCACACGTTAAAGAACCTTAGGTGGTCTGAATTTTCGCATCACTCCACTACAGTGTAACTCATAGCCTATGTCACTTTGGGACGCTTAACTTCATATACCACATGAAAACATAGTTATCGTGCTCCAGCTAGCATTACTTTGCTATTGTTGCTGTTTTTGGCATGTACGACAATGTAGTTGCCGGATTTAAAAATGTGTATCATTCGTAACATGCAGGCGCAACAGCTTGATAGGCACTGTAGATTTTTCAGGCATGAAAAGAAACGTTCCTAATGCGGCGGTGTTTCTAAATAAGCGCTACAAAAGTTGCCTCCTGTTAGCTTGGCAACTCAGGTGAGCACACGGCGATAGTTTCTTGATGTGACTGGCACAGCACCACGCAGGCGGCAACACAGCATAATTGGTGAGGTTTGCGCTTTGGCTGGCAGGAAGGATGAACAGCGCACTGAAAGTGCAGTTACATTGGAGCCGTACAAAAACGTTTTCCCCGGTATAGTGCGGCTTTGTGCTGAGCATCAGCACAACTAACCTAAGTGTAAAACTAAATCCCATGAATAACGCGTTGATTTTAACTCTACGACAACACAAATAAAATTGTTCCAGCACAAATGTGCGGTGAAAATATGTTTGTATTCTACAGCGCCTGAAGGCTAGCTAATCGTGGCTACCGGGAACACGCGACCGCGGAGATATAGCAACTCCGCAGTCCCAATGAAGCCAGTCGTCATAAAATGGTCACGCCCGAGAACGGCTAACAATCCTTCTCTATAAACAACAACCAAGTAAATGTTTTGATTATTATTGCAGTATAAGCGTGGCCTTGTGCATGGTGAATATATGGCAGGGTCAACTTATCAGTATGTCCTTTAAATGCATTATAAATTGCTGTACACTGGACTGGGCCGTTATGACAGGGTTTAAACTTTTCCATCGTCTATACAACTCGCAGGAGGAAAAGAGTAACGGGAACTATCGTTGTTACAAAAGGAATTCCTAAGTCTTTAGTCATGGTTATGTCGTGTTTATCCGATTCGTTTGTAGGAGATGAAAGCTGAAGTGTTTAGTTTAGTTCCGAGCCTTCACTCTGCATTCAAGTGTTGCGACACGCGAGACAGAAGTTCCATTGATGAATCTGTGCGCTCTTATTTCTTGCACCCTTTAATTTAAGCGTGAGTACTTGGATTATGGAATGTGGGAGCGAGATCTCTTTGACGTATTCAGGGGCTGGCCTAATAAAGTGACGTAGGTAAATTGCTTTGTCTGACTGGTTCAGAATGAGATAACTTTTGTTTAAGAAAAAAAAAACACACACAGTTTATTCAGGGTATGGTGGGTTGTCAGTGTGCTTCTCAGCCAAGGTAAGAAGAGACTACAACACCTAGGTATATATACTATGTTTCTTTTTGAAGAGCAATAGCTTCAAAACCATAAAGGAAATAGGAAAAATATGCTTTTTTTTTTTTTTACCGGACATGCAGACTGTTTTCTCAAGATTTATCACAATTTGCTATTTTGCGCACCACTGCGCTATATTATTTAGAGATTTTTTAAGTGTTACCCGATCATTGTGGTTTATTATTCTATGATAAAGAGAAAAGAGACGGATGGTGACATAACGTATTCTCAGGACATTGGAGAATACCCGCCGGAGCAGAGACAGTATCAAAAAGGTGGCGTGATGCAGTGTCCTTTCCAGCAGTTACACGTAAACTATGGCCTATTGAGAAGCCGTATGAAGCTGCATGAATGAAGGCGTTTTAGTGCCGCATGAAAATGTGGCACATATTTCCTGAATTCTAAAGTGCACCCAACTTCGCTTTTTCGATTCTGAGGAAAGCATGTATACTAAACAGCAATGACATGTATTAACTCGCGCTGCTCCGAACATCCCAACATCCAGGCTTCTGCCCTCCTTCAAGTAAATTACAAACGCACGAATATGCCATACAAACTAGCAACACTCTCCTAAGCATATTTCGGGGCTTCTTCTGCTGCACTTTTTTCCCTTGGAAGAGGCGTAAAAAGGTGAATACTTTTCGCAGTGATCGTTGATAAAACAACAACAGCAACAACAAAAAAGCGGCGAGTCTACAGTCGGTCGATAAGGGAAACCGCTTTTGTCTTGAATGATAAACTGCAGAGAGGCAGCACTGTAACGTTTCAACATACTACTAAAGCTGAACGTTTCTTTTTGATAAAGTGGGAAAAATACGGGAATGGAGGGGTCTGGAGTGAACATTCCTCTCCGTCTGCAGTAGTTCAACCAATGAGCGCTCTGAATGTTAAATAGTGAACCTTGGTAGCAGTTCGTTGGTACTGGGATAGGATGAATTTAGGACACGAAATTTTCTATTAGAGGCCTTATCGCACTCATCAACGCCACTCGGAAACTGTAACGAGCCCGCGACCGGCGCCATTAAGCCGACCTTTCAAAGTTTCGCTAATGCGCACCATGGTATACTCTCAAAACCATCGGAGCCGCTGCGGTGGTTCATTGGACCAGCGGTGGGGGCGACGGCGCCGTATCACCTGGAACCCGGCAGTCACGCGCAGCTCGACGACGCTGAGAGAGTGCGTGTGATGAAATTATTGGTGACTCTTTCCAGGCACGAGGTGGAACACATTACTGGGGGACGGCACGTTTCGCCACAGGGCGTGGACCCGAAATGTGAGTGGTGTGCTTTGTTTATCAGGATGTATTTTAATCGCGTCCTGTGGAGGGTGGTGAGAGACCTGGAGCAACAAGCGTGGTTGAATTTCTGCTATCGAAATCCGAGCTTTTCTCCAAGGTGCCCGCAGGCCCACCCCAAAATATCGCCAGACCCTCCATTCGAGCACGGAATATGAGGGCGAGAAACCCCTTGGAGACCGGGGGCTCAAATTACTGCCGCCCCTCATGAACGAGCGCGACGGGTATCGAGCAGAGGCTTCCAAGTTTAGCTACTTTACACATAACTGTTGTCTTCGGCTGCAGAATACAGTCTGCATGAATAGTGCATTCTTGAAGGTAGCGAGGTGAAAATATGCTGGCCAAAGTTGTTCTCCGATATAGTGCTACAATTTGAAGTCGTCAAAACAGGATGTTCCATTCTAATTTGATGGGTGTTTTTCTAGCCGAGATTTTCCCGTTGTCTTCATGTTTGAAGCGTGCCAGCTTAATTTTTAGTAGATGCAACGACATGGACAAACAACTTTGTAAACCTTTATTTGAACTTCGTTTCTGCCTTGAGCTGAGTGGCTCATGTGCGAGAGTCACAAATGTTTGCAGCTGCTTGGCTTCGCGTCTTGCAGTGAGAAACATGTAAACCGTGAACACGGCTGCATGTTTCTTCGAGAAAATGCGCAGTTTTAAAAGCACAGGTAGATGGAAATGAAGTGTCGGGAGACCGACACGACAGACGTGAATGACATGGCTTTTGTAGAGCCGCACTATGCAGCGCACACAATGCCTTGTCGTGATATTTTCGCTTGGTTTGGAGAAGGATGATACATCAGTATCCTTTGTACAGACTGTTCCTCACTTTAAGAGAAGCAGCTGATCACAGAGGAGAGTAGGGAGGCACAAAACTGAAGGGGCGAGCAGCCGGACTTCTTTGAATCCAAGCGAGATCACCACCAGGGTTTCCAAGGCCCAACTGCTCCGAGAACATGACCACCATGGCCGATCTTGCTCACCCGGTGAATCGTGTTGACTAGATAGGAAGGACCCGAGACGAAGGTGTCTCCGTGGCCACCGCCGAAGCCGCCGCCGCCGAAACCACCGCCGAAGCCGCCTCCAAAGCCACCACCGCCGTGGCCACCTCCCGTTGTCAAAATGATGATGCCACCACCTCCGCCACCTCCGTGGAAGCCGCCCCAGCAGGAGTGGAGCAGCGCAGAGGCCAAGGCAAGGGTCACCTGCAGACGCGTCAGCATCAGGGAGTTGTACAGAACGAGAAAGTGCCGCGACCGCAAGGTTCGTAAGTGGTATGGCTACGAATTGGACAGCACAAAAACTAGTGCTGTGCATTGTGAGAACAGTAAATAACCTTTGTTCCCGTTCTTGCCGTCATGCTTTGAACTGTTTTGCATCATGCATTAGGCCCGTAGTGGATGGCATTGCCCTATATTTGCCAGAAATTTTCAAAGCGTCCTATTCTTATCTTGTAGGAATCATACGTGAAAGGGGAGCTGCAACATATTGAAACGTTTTGATTTTATTTTGTTTTTCAGCTGTAGCCAGTAACTTGTGCGAATAACATTTCTACGTTAAGTGTCATGCGAAGAAAATATACATCAGGCAGTTAGTTACATGTAAGTTTTAGGTTAAACAACAGATAAATCCTACCATTGTTGTTAATACCGGGATAACCTTTCTCAGGCAGTAAGGCCGCAACGTCTGTGCGGTAGCCTTAATGTTATTTATCATTATTTACTGGCTTGGCCAAAAATATGGTCGTCTCGTTATGAAAAACGCAAACAGCCATAGAATTTAACGCCGTTTTTTTAGTGCCGTCCTACCAGCAGTATATACAGTCTGACATGTTGTTACGCCTTTTAGAGGTGCAGATTTTGCTTGAGCAGTTTGACGATGAAGTGTTTTTAGAAACCCAGGTTCACTCATCAGCGTTCGGGGGAAGTGAAATCTGCACTGTGAAATTTAGCGATTAATGGTCTTATGAAGCATGCATGAAATTCTTCGTCAGAGACGACAAATAACTTTTTTCCGCGGAACCATTGGAATGAGCTTTGTGAAGCACAGTGATAGCAATGTCATCAATACCTGTCCGACGTCAATGAGTAAACCCACGGTTGTGTCGCTCGTTTCAAACGTTTAAGGTCAGCTTGCTGCGATGAGCTGCAATCTCAAAATGCGGGAAGTATTTAGAGGTAGGAACGTCCCCCCAAAAAGACTCCCTTAAAAAGAAGAAGAAAAAAAAAAAAGGATCTACAAACGGGTGCCATCGAACATTCCGTAACCAAAATGCAATCAAGTGTGTGGTCGAATGAAACATTGGTAGGAGTGGGTGAATGTGCAATAGCTACCAGCAGCATTTTGTTTTGTAGCGAGAGCTATTTACGCCAAGGTTTCGAGCCGTCAGCGTGGCTGCGCCGTGACGAAACATTTGGCGGGAGCTGCCAACCCTTTCCTATGGGAGGATGATATCAGAACCAGCCTGCCAGCACCATTGCATTCACGTTACCCCTAGGCCACGCCGACACATTTAGACGGCTTGGTTGAAGTGGTGCTTTATAGTATATGTGGGTTGGTAGTCAACGCTCTCGTGTCATACCCTTAAAGGCGGAGCTTAAGTGTTCCCCATAATTTGTTTTTAAATTTTGTTATCGCTTTGTAGTCCTGAGTTTTGATAAGTGGGATCAAGTGGACGCAGCTAGCACAGAACCGGGTTAATTGGAGTAATATGGGAGAGGCCTTCGCTCTGCAGTGTGCTGATGATGATTATGATGATGGTGATGATGATGACAATGAAAGCGCATGGTTTATCGCTGTCTTTATGCGCTAATTTGAAAGGGCGACCGGGAAAGCTATCAAAGCTGCTTTTGGAGACGAAAAGATGTTATCATAAAGCCATTCTCCTTCCTCTTGTGTGAAAGCTCCAGGCGAACGATACAGAAGTTCGCCCAAATGATCATTTACAGGCCAAATCAAGAATTTCGTACTTTGATGGAAAAGTTAAATGTTCTCGCTTTCTTGCCGCTTGACGACGCAAAAGCTACAGCGAGTGTATTGAAAGGTCTAATGCCAGAAAAAATACTAGATTAAATTAGGAAAACGTTTGTTTCCGGTACCTAAGGCTACATTAAGAAAGTTAACAACATGGTAACGGTGCGGCGAACTTATTTTCCTACGGTGGAGCGTGGACTCTTGATGAATGACACCAAACAAACGTTCATGAAGATGCCTAGAACAGAAGGCGGGGGAGAATTGCGGGCCATGGCCGTTCAACAGTGTGGTAATCCATTCATGCCTTGCGCTCCGAAGAAGCTGTAGATTTTCAATGTGCCATCAAAAAGTAGAATGGGTTTCCCTGCGTCCAGCTGCATTACTGTCTGCTTCAGCGATTCCACCAGTCAGCATGTAAGCGATGAGACCGTCAACAGACGTGGGGCGCCCGTGTAAAGATAATGATCGATGACGGAAATGGAGTGGCGGAAGACACGTGCTTCTTTGCATCGTTTTGCACTTAAACAAAGCCGCAAACGGAAGTGCTTGGAGGTGTGGCCTTTTATAGCGTGACGTGCACTGCATGACCATGGGGGATCTGGAGCCGCAAAACATTTCACGCTTACATATATTCTCGATGTAAAGAACGTCCACTCAAAAGTGATTCTTTTTTCTTTTTTAGGTGGCTCCCCAAGAAATGCACTCTTTAGGTAATTTTTTCCTTGAGGACTCGATTACCTAGAGACCGCTTTGTCGGGGGCTTTTTTCTACCCCTGGAAACGTTTCTGCTCTGGAAGGAAATTTTGAAGCGAAAAGCTGCACTACGCTAGTAAACAACGCGCTTCGCGTGAGCCGGCTTATGTCGGAGAATGAGTGACGTCACGCTCGGCGCAGGTGGCTGCCGCCGACTGCGTCACAAGCAGGGAAAGACGCAGTATCTGTCACACTTGCTCTGTGGAGAGGATAGGCAGTAAGGTGGGAGTGAAAGTCGAAAGAAAGAAAGGGGATTCGGTAGTGGAGGGCTATGGAGTAATTTCGACCACCTGGGGATCTTTAACGTGCGTTGACATCACAAGCAGGGAAAGACGCAGTATCTGTCACACTTGCTCTGTGGAGAGGATAGGCAGTAAGGTGGGAGTGAAAGTCGAAAGAAAGAAAGGGGATTCGGTAGTGGAGGGCTATGGAGTAATTTCGACCACCTGGGGATCTTTAACGTGCGTTGACATCGTACAGCGCATGTTAAAGATTCCCAAGTGGTCGAAACTACTCCGTAGCCCTCCACTACGACTCCCCTTTCTCTCTTTCCACTTTCACTCCCAAGCATCCACAGTTTTTAGGCACGAAAGCTTAGCGCCGTGCTAGCCGTAAACCTGACATTGAAATAAGAGTAAACACGAAGCGTCTTTAACATGTCGCCGATACATACTACCGATACAGAAGTGCTACCACGGGAGTTGGCTGAAAAGGAGCGAAGAAATGAAAGGCTGAAAGCTCAACGAGCGTCCGAAACACCCGAACAACGAGAAGAAAGTCTGGCTAAACGACGCAGCAACGCCGAGTTGGAAACGCCTAAAGCATAACCACAAGCTAAACCGTAAGCATATTCATTGGTTTAATCCTAAAGCATAACCATAAGCTAAACCATAAGCATCACCCAAGCTTTTCGCTTCGAGATATCCAGGCTTAACCTTAGATAAGTCCCAGCCAATTTTTTCCTTCACCCTAAGCAACTACCTCATAGTATTGTTCGCATATCGGCCATCCTATAGAGACTAGAAAGTGCGTGACTTAATTTTTTTTTATAAATAACGAGAAAGAAACATTAGCCTGTGCGTTAACGCTCGTGTTAGCACCAGGCTTTGAGAAGCCATTGAATGCGTGTATTTGTGTGACCAGCTCACAAATACACACATGTGAACCAAATTATTGCGACCGGCGTGCGTATAGCAATTCTGTTTGGACCATCAAATATGAATGATCTGTGTTTGGTAATGTGATCCAAAAGTAAACTTTTCCCTAAGAGAAAGACACGCGTGGAAGGCGGCTGTAGGCACTTACCAAGAACTCCCTTTTTGTCTTCCACCCGACGATGGGCATCGTGCAGGCTACGTATCCAAGCCGGGCAGTGGATGCTCATTCAGGTTCGCAGTCGTCTTTTATACAGCTTCCTTGCCTTTCCTGCTCTCATTCCGGACTCGATTCGTACAGGAAGTGCACTTTCACGCTGCCTCGCCCTCCCCATCTTCCGGGCCAAGCGGGAGCGAATTATGTTCAACCTCTTCGTTCACGTGCAACGCAACAAAACGTAATGATATGCGCGATCACCTTTCACTATGCGCAGCGCCTCTCAGCGTCCACAACTTCCGGCTAACATATGAAGTACTGCATCGACTTCCGGGTTCTGCTTGTCGTTTTATCCACGCACGCCTTCGGTGAGACGCTGTTTGTGCGTTTTTGAAGGCCTACTCCTCCTCAGTGATTGTTGTCTGGATTGAAGATGACAGGCCGCCGTGACTTCGGCAGAGTTGGCCCGGAGCCGCGGTTATCTAACTTGGCGACCCAGTACACAGTAAGAAGGCACGACCGAACCGAGCGCTCAGTTTGTTGGCCTGTGAACGAGGCCAAATGAGAATGGACGACTTGCAGGACATCGCTAAACCCATGCAGGCCTGCATAACAAAGGCGCTCGTTGGGTTTACAAACAGGATGCCGTTCCGGAAAAAGGACAGCTGCGACGCGCTCGAACTTTGACCTTGCTCCAGATAAAGGTGAACGACCAGATGCGGGGCATCAAAGGCAAACTCGGACTTGCCGCATATAGTTGGCGAGACGTAAGGAACAACCAAAGCAGGGCAGAAAGGGAAATAAGACATTCGCCACGCTGATCTCTAGTGCTTGGCCGCTACTTCGCGTTCTGTGTGTCTTCCGTTAATAGAAATTAGGAATGGGAACTAAACCACATGCGCCAAGGAAAAGGCTGACAAAGAAACAAAGGAAAATAAAAGACAAAGAAGGAAAGAAAGGAAGAAAGAAATGGCGAAACAAATGAAGAGAAAAGGAAGGAGAAAAAAAAAAGCGTGACACGGGGACTTGAATTTTTTTTCATTGTACAAACAAGAATCTCAGGTTTTGTGCAGTAGTTTACAAATAGCTTTTTCATCCTCTGACTTTTCTACGGATAATCAAGTCTCGTTTCGCGCTCCTGGCAGAAAAAGGCAAGCTAAAAATACACCTTTAAATACTTCCTGCGAGAGAGCCTCAAATAGTACTGACCACTGGCAACAAAACATACAAAAAGGAATTCCAGGCGACTTAGCTATCTGGTATGTCCCTCACGCGCATGCAAGAATACTGAAAATCATCTTCGAGCTGTACACGAAACGCGACTCTGTTACTGTTCCCCTCATTAATTTTAGCCAAACATGCACGCCTTCAGAATTCACTCTCAAATCTCCTGCCGCACTATAGTGTACTAAATCGAAATATTGTAGCGCCCGAAGAAGATAATGCGCGATAGCTTCGACGGAGAAGACGTTGCTGCTGAGGGACCTCATGTTGTGAGTTCCTTGCTGTTGCGTTGGTTCAGGCCAGATTTGAATTATTCCGGCCAACCTCTCTGCATTTCCCTTCAATAAATCCATCTATCTATCTCCCATTTGTACTGCTGGCCTTGGGTCTCTGTGGCGTAATTCAGATCTCTCAACGGGCTTCTTTCTCCTCACTGCTTGTCTGTCAGCGAGTTAAAAGGTGATTGCTGCGCAGAAGTATCTGTGAACGCAAACTATAGGTAATACACACCCACTGATGTTGGCAATAATTTCGGTGGAGGCAATTACATAGTGCATGCGTTGCCGTACCCCAAAGTTTGATGTCGCCTCCCGGCTCGTTCACGGCTGATTTTACTGCCATTTGTGCAGAAAAAAATTGTCATAAGGCAAGATAAAGGGCAGCAAACCCACAGGGAATATGTTAGCAATTTTTTTTTGTTGTGGTGAATTGTAAAAAAAAAAAAAAAAAAAAAAAGAATACAGGATAAAGAAAACAGTACAAAGTGGACTGAAATTTATGTTTCGGCGTTCAGAAACGCAAAGTTAATCCATTGCGCTACAAAAACACTGAAAATAAAGGGCTCTGATTGCGGTCGTCTTCGTTTTAACAATATTTCTGCTTTTTGTCGCCAGGTGACGCTGCTCAGAGGACCCTACGATCCTACCGCTGAGAGAACGGAATCATGCGTTTCTGTGGCCCCCCTGTCTCTATGTTAACTCTTGACATTGCGGGAGGTGCTGGGAGAAAATCTCGTGCCACCCACTCTAACATGTAATTCGAGCCCGGTGTTAATTCATGGCCGCCGAATTTTTTGGGGGTCCGCGGCAGCACACGAGAGCCGTGCTAGCCGTAGTCAGCAAGGCCAAACTCAGAAATTCGGACTCTTGCCCGAGGGAAAGATATCTCGGGTTAACGTCAACATGGCCTCCCACTCTCAACAACCTGACGATGCGGCTGCGCCGCTGGTCATCTACGTGCCTATGACCCCAATTGGACTCTCATCCCGTTTCGTGGCGATGGCCTGGGCGACTTTGAAGACCTAGTCCAGTATTATGAACGGGTTACGCGCCATAACGGATGGACCCCCGATCAGTGCCAGCAGAGCATCTAGGTCTCTCTGGAGGCAACGGCGAGGTACTGGTTTGAGAACCAGCGCAACAACAGGGAACACAGAACGCGAGCAGATGTTGTTGTTATTGTTGTGCCCTTAGATAATGCACATACCTGCGAGAGGGATTGGCCACACATGTAACCATCAGAAATAGAATTAAACAGTGTGATGGGATTAAATTACATGCCTTATTATATAGAGTTTTAAATTATATACAATAAGATGAAGTCTGTAGCGCTCGGAAACAGGGACAACACGAAGAAGACAACACATGCGCTATATGTGTTGTTTTCTTCGTGTTGTCCGTGTTTCCGAGCGCTTCAGTTGTCATCATGAACAACCAACTCGCCCAATCTGCCACCCTCACCAAATATGCAATTAGATAGACAAAAAAAAAAAAAAAAGGCCCTACTGACCAGAAAAAAAGCGATTAATTCCGTCTCAATAACAGAGGTCTCTAAACAGCAGTGTCTTCTTTATCGAAGCGATCGCGCTTCGTCTTCTTCGGGCGCTACAATATGGGCATTGCGATCACGCGGGAATCAAATACTAAACTATGAAATATTCGAATCTCCTTGTCAGAATGTCTAATATGTGTCGAGTTCCGTACCAGAAACGAAGGGATGTTTTCTCGGGCAATGTTGCTTGGTACTTTAATTTCGTTAGGAACAGCGTAAGAGAGGATTAGGATAGAAGTCATCAAATGGGGATTGACAGAAAATAAACTATAATAGTCAACGACGGTACACCAGTTTGGGACACGAGTAGTCGAACGGCAGACCAATAAAGCAGTTTGTGTCCCGTTCTCTCGTAGCACTGTTTCGTTTTTCAATGGAAGTACTCCAACGTCCTGAGATTTCAGCGTTAAGAGTCTAGACAAACCGGTGAGTGCCAGCACATGTACTGCACTGTCTGGCTCGCCACCACGTCAATCCATGGCAAGCCAATGACTCAAACTTGTCCACCAAAGCAGTTACTTGAGTATATTGGTGTCAGCTTCTCGATGTACTCCTTGAGTTTTAAGAAATGCAAGTGATTCGTTGTTGAGGCATGGGTGCTTACCATAGAAAGTGGATTATTTTTTTATATACGAGCGTGAAGAACAACGCACCGTTACTTAAAAAACAACAACAACAACAACAACAACAACACAATACCAAGTGTGAAATGAACTGGCCTAAAGGTCGAAAACAGTCTGCGCAGGTTTTTAGTTACCAGAGTACCACAGGCTGGCAAATAATAATGGAAAAGAGGTCAGATAGATTTTGTCTATACGGGTTTAATGTCCCAAAGCGACGAAGGCTGTGAGGGGCGACGTAGTGGAAATTTCGACCATCTGGTATTGATTAACGTATCAGCACAGCACATCGCGCAGCACACAAGCGCCTTGCCTTTCGCCACCACGCCTTCATCAAAAACCTCCGCCGCGGCCGGGATCAAACCCGTGTCCTTGGCATCGCTAGTCCACTATGGCACCGTGGCGGCCTATAAACGGGGCAAGACTGCTGTGAGGTCGCTTTCGTAAAAGGAACGAGAGCGTATAGCCAAAAGTAGAAGCGGATCTTGATTATGATAATAGACACGAGGTCTACAGTTTGTTGTCATTCGGCGTTGCGTTTCGAATCTTCGCTTCCTGTGGCTCCAGCAAATTCTTTACTCTGCTGGTGCCACAGCCATTACTTTTTGTTTCTGTCCTGTTGATTAGTGGGGTTAAATTATATGATGTCACCACATTATTTCGCCAAAAGATATATTGACGAAGGCTGCCACCAATGACGACTACGTAGCCGGCAACTACGGCCGGTAACGTAAGCGATATTCATGGCTCTGTCGCTAGAGTCTAAACATTCTCCCACCGAGTATACGATGATGGCTGAAAAATTGCGTTCTCCGACCTGCCTTTATATCGCCAGTGCAACTGGGATGACGAGCACACGTTTATTTCTTTCCGAGAGCACTATTCCTGACAAAATTGAAGGAAAGAGTGCAAAGATTAGCCCCATAAACATTCTTAACTAGTATTTAGGAGCGGTATAAAAGTGCAGTTTCTTTACTTTTACATTCAGATTTTTGGTTTGCTGCGAATGACACGAATATTTTCTGAGTCTCAAAAGTATTGTTACACTAGAGTGTTAAGTATTACCACAAATGTATTTGGATGGAGAGCAAGGAAACGAAAAAGACAGGGAGGCTATCCAAAGCGATGTAGTGGTGGTTGGTGGAACTGGTGGAAAACGAAGAGTGGATGTAAAAGGGCAGGCAGGAAGAAAGGGATGGGCATTTGGTACATGCATAGAGGACTCTGGAACTAGTCACAATGATTTTTCGCTTGCATCAGTGACATTGCGAGCAATAGAGCAAGCCGTTATGGCTAGACCTGCGCTAACTACGCTTACCTGGAGTTCTTTAATCAACATATTCTTCTCGGTGTGTTCTTTTGAGGCCCATGAAACGTTAGTGAAAGCGCAGAAACTAATGCTACTGTTCGGCTAGTTATTAGAATCTGTGCTGTCGTGCAGTGTAGCACGCTCAAAGTCGCATATGTGTTTCCTCCTCTCGAAGAACATTTTATAAATGGCAGAAATCAAAGTGAGCATATTTTGCAGTTGCCGTCCAAGCACCTAAGCACTCCATAGCACTCACAACAGCGCAACCAATTCATAGAAACAGACACATAAGAAATAAGGACTTTAATTTTAGCGAAACTTTTCCACAGTCCTATGCGCATCGCACCTTATATTCTTCCCCCCACACGCATATCTCATCGCAACAGCCATCAGCTACAAGTTGCCCGTCCACGTTCACGTACCGTCACGTTTTCAAATTCCTTTTTTCCTCGAACAGCTGCAGACTGGAACGGCCTTCGGACAACATTGCTCTCATCACTTGCACACCACAGTTCATCGATAGTGTCAAAACTTTCCTGTTATTGTGATGATGTATTTTTGCTCTTGCCACCCCTTATGTAACACCTCTTTTTAGGGGCCTTTAAGGTAATAAAATGAAATGAAATGAAATGTGTTGTAGACATTTTATAATCACCTACGTACCGGATATTGTGATGGAAGTGTATTGCCGCTGGTGGAGACTATGTCGTAAAGAGATATGCATTTCAAATAGAAAGCCTTCAAAACTTTAATGGCATACAATGTTTTAGATCGCCTCACTTACTAAACTGTTAACGCTAAAGAAGCAAACCTGACGCCCGTCATACTGCAACCGCCTCAGAGGGGTAACTGTCGTCCGGAAACTGCCAAGTTTAAGCATGCTTACGGCATACTATCCAGTGCAGCAGACTGGAGATTCGGATCGTTTTTCTCGCGGGTCGTTCGTGATTGACGGTCGCTTTTGATGGCTGTCATGAGAGGGCTAACATCTTGTACGTTATAATACGTTGGCAGTGGTTGTGTGCGTGGGCGTGTGCGTGCGCGCGCGCGCGCGCGCGCGCGTGTGTGTGTGTGTGTGTGTGTGTGTGTGTGTGTGTGTGTGTGTGTGTGTGTGTGTGTGTGTGTGTGTGTGCGTGCGTGCGTGTGTGTGTGTGTGTGTGTGTGTGTGTGTGTGTGTGTGTGTGTGTGTGTGTGTGTGTGTGTGTGTGTGCGTGCGTGCGTGCGTGCGTGCGTGCGTGCGTGCGCGCGCGCGTGCGTGCGTGCGTGCGTGCGTGTGTGTGTGTGTGTGTGTGTGTGTGTGTGTGTGTGTGTGTGTGTGTGTGTGTGTGTGTGTGTGTGTGTGTGTGTGTGTGTGTGTGTGTGTGTGTGTGTGTGTGTGTGTGTGTGTGTGTGTGTGTGTGTGTGTGTGTGTGTGTGTGTGTGTGTGTGTGTGTGTGTGTGAGTGTGTGTGTGTGTGTGTGTGTGTGTGTGTGTGTGTGTGTGTGTGTGTGTGTGTGTGTGTGTGTGTGTGTGTGTGTGTGTGTGTGTGTGTGTGTGTGTGTGTGTGTGTGTGTGTGTGTGTGTGTGTGTGTGTGTGTGTGTGTGTGTGTGTGTGTGTGTGTGTGTGTGTGTGTGTGTGTGTGTGTGTGTGTGTGTGTCGACAGTTTTCTCGCTGAACAAATAAAGGCTCTGAATACTATGCCACCTTTTCATTATCTGCGAGCGAGACTTCTTCCGAGCGATCAGCTTAAATTCATAAACTCGTTTGCTACCAGCGTGCGTGATAGATGCGATGCAAAATGCAGTTGAAAATAGTTTATACTGGGGTGTGAACTCCTGACATGTTTAAAATAGGTAGGCCTGAGTTATTTGCTGATATATGCTACCCGGAGGTGCACATTTACAGACCACTCTTGCATAAATGCCCCCGACTAAATAATAGGTCACGGAGCATTCTCGCCGACTAGAACCCTAGAGATAGGGAATAGATTCGGTCAAGAATTTAGCACAAAAAATAATTAAAAAAATACAATGGACAGAGAATGACTCATAAGACGATTGGTGAGCGTTAGTACAAACAGAAAGATAAAGAATATATTTGAGAGGCTACTGTAACTATACATATTCCCTAGCGATCCCGCAACGTCGGTGTCAGCTCGCAAAGATAGCGTATCCTGCAATTCCTTTCGTGACAATTGCTTGCTGGCAAAGATTCCAATCAAAGTTTACAGATTTATTTTGACTCCATCAAATGATAGTCGTTTGTCAGATGATAGTGTTACGCGAAAGGTGCTCTATAAGATACAGTCTCCGCAGTTCCCATACCTCTGCTTATGCGTGTACTAGTCATTGGAAAATGACATAATAATTATAAATGAACTTTGGGAGAGCAGAAAACAGGGCTAGTTGGTGAAATTTTAGCATAGTGAACAACGCATGAGATTGTGAGGACGAGGAATGAAACATGCACACAAAACGCTTTCTGCGCCTATTCACTCTGCTTTTAGAGGTTTTTAAACACGATTCCTTCTTAATAACATTCATATGACAGTGAATGTTTCAGGTGTCTGTTTCTTCTCTTCGTTCTCGCGACTTTATGCACTGTTCACAATGTTAAGCTATAAACGTACAGCTGAAACCATAGCTACTTGGCATATTTCCCCCACAATCTGGTGGTGACGACACGCCAAATCGAGAGCGTGTTCATCTAGGACCTTGACACTAGCGATTGAAAACGATTCTTCAAATGACTGAAACGTTTATTTACAACGTATTTACAACGTAGAACAGAGGTCCAGCAGAGTGCTGGTGAGGAACATTGGCGCACAGCCTACACTTGACGTGGCTTTCAGGGTTGAAAAGACGTGCGAAGCCTACGGAAGCTTGTGCCATGTAATGCCTGCGAGGTTCTTTCACGCACAGTGGAAAATAAGCCTCTGAAATAAAAGCGAAGTAAATGTTTTAGAAAAGATGGAGTTCAGGTTTAAACGCCACGTTTCGCCCAGCTGTTGTACACTCAGCTCGATTTTAACGGTATTTATCTTTAGCCAGAGAGCTGTTTCACCAACTTGATGTTCTTTAACGGCTTCATGAAGACATGTTCATATGGCTAAAGGCACTTAGCTGCCTTATTGCCAATCATCGCCAACTGCGATGCTAGTTATAAACCATTTGGGATATTATACGAATGCTCAGGTTTGAGCATGCCGTAATTGAGATGGCTGGCCCTATATTCTGTTCTCTGCTTTAATTTATCAGCCATACATATTTTCCATCTGAAGCTATTCGTGGAAAATTTTGCTTCAATTGTGCACGTTTATATCGATGCATTGGCATTCAATTGGAATCCCGGTTTCAAATATAACAAAAGCAAACTAATAGGCAAAGATGCTTCCAATACTGACTCTGATACCGGAATTATAGATCTTGGATAGTTAAAAAAAAAATGAATGCAGAGTATTCTTTAGTGACCTTCTTTAAACAGCTACCCATGGGTTATAATTACGATAGCAGGGAATTCTGTTCTCCTCTCCGCAAACTCGAAGGTTCACTAGAACTCAAAATGATAAATTAGCTTCCTGTTCTAAAAACAAAACAAAACAAACAAAAAAAACCCCTTGTAAATGGGACTGTACCAGTCTGTGCAACATTAAACCACAAAACTTTCAATAACGATTCACTCGGTTATGCACTATAATAAAACAAATCAGGCAAGGGCTGCGAGCGGTTGCGCATTAAGGCGAATTAATAATGAAAACCACTCGATTTTTTTTTTTTAGAAACTAGGCACATTTAAAAAACAAAAGCGGCGCAGAGGGCAGAATGATCGGAGCCTTCTAAATCGGTAAAAGCTTTTCGTTCGTGCCCGTTCATTCGAGCGCAGTTTGGGGGAGCTCATAGAAGCAGGTAGTTCCTGTTGCTTGTCTTCATTGTCTGAGTAGTGCTCGGCTTACAAGCAGCAGCACTGTACGCAACATTTGCGAAACCGCATGTGGCTCGGCGCTGTCTTCGCACCAGCCATGTCCGAACTCCATGTCCCTCCATAGTAATGCCGCAAGATGGCGGCTGTTTGGACATAGGCGAATATCCTATATGCACAGAGCACGTTCAAGTTCGGGATTCAGCTTATTTAGAGAGACAACTTAAAGACCTTTGAAAAAAATACAGATGGGTAACCAATGCGTCGTTCCAATATCGTCAGCGTTGTGAAATCTCCCTATTTACACGATAACGTCGCACTTTCCAATTCTTTTCAAGGTTCTGAACAAGCGTGATTAAAAGTTCTTCCACTTTGATCATCTCAACCATGTTAAGCAACATGTCGCTGCTTGGTTCTTCAGAATCGTTCCTCGCAAGTGATAGCATGTCGTCAGCTTTCGCGCGTTGTGTAGTTTTGTACTGCCTCTCGCGTAATTACAAAATGATCTAGTCCGTTCACTTTTTGAGACAAAGGTTCTTCACAACAAAAATTTCTTTATCGGCTCGTGCCCTTGTTGGCACGGTGCGCGATATATCTCTCAATCAGTACTGACGAAGAACACCGATCGAACGTGAGTAACTGAAATAGGAAAGTAAAAAAAAAAAAAATTCCTGAAAACAGCTCAAGAAAAAAAAAATGCAATGCACATATCTGACTCCGTTTAAACGGTGCAGGAAGCGGGAAGCTTGCTTGAAGACAGTTTCGTTTTCTGAAGGCCCCACAATTCACTGGCTAGGCGCTAAATGTAAAACGGTTGTGAAAAACGTGTCATCTCTTGCCTTTGGTATCAGGGTGCCTTGCCGGCGGAGTGTGCACGGGAGCACGTCACCACCAGCCGTGGTAGCCGCCATGACCGCCACCATGGCCATGACCGTGACCCTTGATGACAATGACTTTGCCGTATCCTTCGTGTCCTCCGCCGTAACCATGACCATGACCGTGACCATGTCCATGTCCGCCGTGGCTGTAGTGGCCCAGGTAGTGGCCTCCGGGGTGTATTTTCTTGATGTGATGTACGGTTTTCACCAGGTACGTGGGGCCCTTGATGGCATGCGTCTTGTAGTCGTGGTGGCCGTGGCCGTATCCACCGCCATGTCCGTGGCTTGTTTTGTACACAATAATTTTGTGGCCTCCATGATCGCCATGGCCGTAGCTATCATAGCCAGCCACTGTGAGCCCCAAGATGCTCGACAGGAGGATGAATAGCTGCGAAATATTAGGTATATTAAATACCTCGCGATATTTTATGAGAAGACTGTAACGACATCCTGTGAGCCGGAAATATAGTGATAATTAAAACTTCCAGATAATTATTGCAGCGGTTTTGATATCCTGGCGGTATACAAACCTCTTCAAGGTATATCGCATAGAGCGCA
>NC_139344.1:47931396-47933896 GCF_055883805.1 Amblyomma maculatum
GCAGTATAGGGAACCTGCGCTGGGGTTTTCCGCGTACCACCAGCGCCGCCTAGTGGCCGTCGCGCCACTACCTTGGTAGGACGGCTGAGACTGCCACGGCTGGAGGCGCTGAAGAGCGTCTAATTTATCGCGAAACTAAAAGCATGCAGCTGCGTTTAGAAGCACTCGGTTACGATAAAAAGTTTGATTTGTACTCTGTTTCACCTCAGCTGTACAAAATACAGCGGCGGTAGAACTCAGCTCAATTCAGGAGACTGGATGAGTACGGGAGATTGTTGGGCTTCTCGTTTGAGCGCTGCTCATTGCACTTCATAACGTGGCTTCTGCCGTGCCGTACTGTATACCCCTGCGTACAAAAGTAAACGGAGAGCGCTTTTTTCTTCCATTATTTTTCATGCGTTGTATAACTGAAATTTGCAGTCGTGGTATGTGCGATCCGTTATATGCTAGTGCCTTTTCACTAGGACAAATATTGTTTTCTTATCTCTAGTGTAGAAGGCTTGATTTTAATTTGAACTGAAAAGCGTGCTCCGTTTACTTATGTCCGCACCTGTAGATATAAAGTTCTGTTTATTTGCGTTTATCAGTGTCGCAACCAGATGAGAACGTTTTGTGAAGGGCGCCTTTTAGAACTGGGCGTGAGTGGGGCCATTGCAAGATGGACGACAACTTAAAGTCAACAAAGAGCGAACGTAAGTGGCATTTCGATATGCATATTGCGATCATCTGGATGGCAAACCGAGAGAGTTAGCAACCTATCCGAACACGCAGTATCTTGTCGGAATTTCAGGGTCACGTAATGCCTTAACCGGCATGCTTTCAGACTTCTTCCTGCACTAAACTATTGCAACTCATCTAGTGACCGTTCAACAAGTTTTCAATGGGACGGTAAGTGAGTTGTGATTGCAAAAAGCTGCACAATTAGAGAATTAATTCGTTAGTTGTTAGCTTTGAATAAAAAACGTATTGCTTCAAAGAAAGCGCTTTTTGTTTTTAAGTTGGAGGATTTAGTTTGCTGGTTGAAGTACAGCTGAAAATATTCATGCAATATTTGTTTTAGGACACCTACAAATTAATAAGTAGATATGCTTCATATTTAATCCAGAACTTACCTATTATAAATATCGCGCTGTACGATCTAGCTGCCTCACCATGAATGATTGTTGTAAGGCACGCGTGCTGATAACGCCGATCTCCAGTCGCGGTCGGCGCACGGGGCGGGTGGAAAGGGGAAGGAGGGTGGGGGATACGTCATTGTATAACCACACACATCCCACTGTTAAATGGTGCCTGCTACAATTTTCATTCTGTGCAAGGAACAAAGCATAGCAACTTTGTTGTTTAAAGTTCGTACTGCCCCGCCGGGGTGGTGCAGTGGTTACGGCTCTCGACTACTGTGCTCAAGGGCGCGTAATCGACTCCTGGCCTCGGCGGCCGCTTTTCGATGGAGGCGAAAAGCAAGGCACCCGTGTACTATGCGATGTCAGTGCACGTTATAGAACCCCATGGGGTTGAAGTTTCCGGAGTCCTCCACTACGGCGTCTCTCATACCTGAGTCGCTTTGGGACGTCAACCCCACAAACCAAACCAAACTTAAAGTTCGTAGTGATATGTTTTTGCATTAACCATCACCGATACTGACCTCAACCTTCGATTTAGTTCATTCTTAGCACTTAAGATAGAGAGCACGGGTTTAGACTAAGGAGGTTTAAAGTATGACAACTCTCCCCCACGCTCTCACATTGTAGGGCACCGATAATTTCCGCCCAACGTTTATGAACAGAACAATTGCAGCCACTAAATTTTTTACAGTGCTAGAAGTCTGAGCCTTTTAGATGCATGCTTCGCAGCGGATCTCGGTGTTTTTCGCTTCGAAGAATAAACAAAAGATAAATAAACCCATCAGTTGCTTGTAATTCGTTGACGTAAATAGTCACGTGCCGAAATGCGACAGCAGGCCTTTGTTTCTCTACAGATGCGTTCAACGGCGTCGCCCTAACAACGGGGCATTATATTTCACGACAGACGATGCACCAATTTAATCGACAAATTTTCTCATCACGAAGCCAGTTAAATCATTGCTTTTCCTCAAATGGGCAGTAGGTGAGTGCCTGCATGCGTTCAATGCTCTTAACGCGCGCAGTATTGCCAAATCCTACTGAATGTTAATATAGCAGTGAGGTCATTTCGTTTTGCTGTGATATATTTACCCTCCACTAGCGATGCTTCATAGCAGGAGAATATTATTTGCCAGAAATTGTGCCTGTACTTCACCGTACAGAGACGCTGTACTTTGCAAGCGCTCAATAGCAAGAAAGAAAAAAAAAAGACTGAACTCATAACCGTTTCAAACCTACGCGTAGCGGCTTTATAGCTTCCATAATGCAGCAGCGGCGCGGCTCATAGCCAAGTTGGCATGCAGCTGAGGAGGTCAGGTGGCGCCTTCAAGCAATTAAAAAGGAAACTCCAAGTTCTTTAGAACAATAAACCTGCGAAGAAA